>NW_024582442.1:223798-244567 GCF_018398535.1 Haplochromis burtoni
TTTTTTTCTTTCTCTGGTTATCATCATTCGTACCTTTGCAGATTATATATTTAACAAAAGACATTACAATTTTGATTGGAAAAAGGAAAAATAAAAATCACTCACACACACACTAGATATGATTCCCATAAAATCTTTAATGGAGGTGATAACATGCAAAAAAAAAAACAAAAAAAAAAGAAGAATAAAATGAATTATTTAGGAACGCTACTATAAAAAGAAACGAGAGGCCTTTTTAGCAATGCACCCGTTGGTGACCATCGCACCTTCTTAATAACTGAGCCATACAGGTAACAACTGAGATGTGACAATGTGCTGGAGGATAAACAGGGAAGCATCCCCAGTGTGGGAAAAGTGGCTGTTAGTTTTGTCCCCATTCCCAACATTTCAGGATCCATGTAACTGGCGCGTCGCCACCAGAAGGCATTCATGAGTTTGTTGCCGGGGTGCAGTGAGAGTTTGTGCTCTGTCGGCATCTAGAAATGTGATGCAGCATTTATTCAAGACTGTGTGAAGCTACATAACAAAGAACAGTGAGCAGAAGAAAAACCGTTACCAAGCATCCTTATTCGAGACAGCCACCATTGGGAAAATACTGAAACCTGCCATAAAATGATTGCTGGCATTAAAGTCATTCATTTCATGGGTTACTTCTTGAATTTAAGATCAAACCATTAATTCTGTTAAAATGTTCATTTAGAAAGCCATGTTTTACAAAATAATGAGCATGCTGGTGCGAAATTATGTTGACCTCTTTAAACATTACAGAAAAAAAAAAAAACTTGATACATGTATTAGAGGATATGCATACCTTAAAAAAATGCAAAAGTAAAAAGAATTAAAAAAAAAAAATACTGTGAGAAACTGTGAGAACTTTATCAGGCACTCTGATACATCACTCTATCTCACGCTTTAATAAGACTGTATGTACATTTTGTGCATTTCATTACCAAGTCAAACAAGGTACTTATCAAAGTCGACCACCATGGATGATGTTTTTCTTTTTAAAAAAAAAAAAAAAATTTTAAAAAAATTTAAAAAAAGGAAAAAAAAGAAAATTAAAAAAAAAACTTTAAAAAAAAAAAAAAAAAAAAGCGCATACACCTCACATGTAGCGGAAAAACGCACAAAAACAAAAAAAAAAAAACCAAATCCTTTTCTCCTATTTGAACAGCAATGAAAAAAAGCTTAAGGCAAGATGCTGAACACAAAAATCCAATAGTTGATCTGGACTGATCTTTGTTCAGCTCTGGTGTTTGTTGGCATTTACCAGTTCCATCAGTAATCATCAAGAAGACTAGTGTTTTTTCCCCCCCGATAGTTGGCTCTCTGTCTCAGGCGTCTTTTACTACAGGTCATGAGAATCCATGACTTCCTCTCCACACCTCCTGAGTCTGCTCGGAGTCGCTGTCTCCTTCCATGCTTTTTTACGCTGGCAGGCTCAGCTTCTTGCCTTTCAACACTGAGGGATATAAAGTTAGACAGTCATCAGGTGAGAGCCATCTTTATTCCTGCAGCCACACGTTATTTATTCCACTATGCACTGACACTACACATGTAAGATCACTTAAAAGTGGACCATTCCTCAGTCTGTGTTCCCTCTTTGTGGCTCAAAGGCTTTGGGAAAGCTGTCTTTTAAAGATGAAACGATCACTAATGCTACAAATTAAACATTAATTTTAAAAGGAATCATTTTCATTTCCAGCAACTCTCTCTTTTGAATTCAAACAGTGTGACGTTACCTGATACAAGCTTTCATGTTAAAAAGGTTAATTGATCATTAGAAAAATCCTTTAAACAGCAAACAGAAAGATGTGTGAGCCCCCATTGTGCGGGAGCAAAAGGACAAGTACATCCAAGTGTGTAGTTTTGCGCAGCCGTCACATTTGATGAATACAAGCGTGAGTTTTCAGGAAAAGCCAGAGATTTTCTGGGTGACGTCAAGCTTTTTCACAGCAGTTAAGAACGCCCTCTGGCTCTTTTGAGTTAAACTGTTCCAAGAACTATGTCCCCCGAGCAGAGAATAAAAGTTCCTCTGACGTGTTGATGAATGAAAAACACATATTTCTCATGTTCAATCCACTTGCTAATCATTTTTTTATATGGATGCCTTAAATGAGAGCCCTGGTTTATTTCTGGGAAAGGACACAAACCCAGGGGGTCACAAGCTATGGGACGAGCCTGATTAAATGAGATTGGGATTGCGTCAGGAAAGGCATCCAATGTGCCAAATCAAACATGCGGATCCATCAGCTGTGATGACCTTTTAAAAAGGTCAAAAATAAGGGAGCAACTGAAAGTTCCAGATGAGGATGATAAAAAAAAATCATCCAAAGTTGCCCCAATCAACAAGCTACAACTAACAACCAACAAAATGAGATCCACTTAAAAAAGGAACTTAAAAAATATCAACTAAGTTGAGTTAAAATGTAACAAACTTACAAAAAACATCAAATTTGAGTTTTAAAGATCTCTGTAGTGACAAACGAGTGTCTCCACAGATGCAGCAGTTTTCTCTAATAACGCTGTTTAAACAGTGAATTGGTGTTAATGGCTCTGAAAGCCCTTCGACAGACTGGCGAGCTGCTCGGGCTGTATCCTGCCTTTTGATTTGTGCCAGCTGGGATTTGCTCCAGCCACCCCCATGACCCTGAATTAGATAAGCCGAAGGAAATGCATGGGTGGGTTTTCAAAGCACTATAATTTGGCTTTGTAAAATAGAAAGAATATTAAATAATAATAAAATACAAGTTCAGTTGACGCTAACAACCATCAAACCAGCTGGGAATTTCCAAATCATTGCACAACATCTCCTTTATGCCTTTCCCGGGACACTCGATTTACAGTAAGATAAGGAGGGAATTTTGTCTTAAACAGCCATAACTTTGGAGAATTTTCTTTCAGGAAACTTGCGCTGCTGAAACGTCAGATTAGCGTAGGCTGAACTCTAGGATGAGGGTTTTCCAGGGAACAAGACACTGGATGTTTACACTCATCCCTTTCATCAAATTTAAGGAATGATTTCAGGGCCAGCGTGGGCACAAAGAGCAACTACATCAACTAAAGTGTCCCCACATATTTCACGTCTATATAAATAATAACAAATTAGCCAATATCTGAATAATATCGATGCTTAAACCCACCTTTGGTGACATAAAGATAGAAGAAGTCACAGTAGAGGACAGTCTGGACCACACCAGCCACTATGGCAATCATGTCAAAGAAGCCCTCAAAGTAGAAACGCCAGATCCAGTTGAAGAGGTAAAGGGCCCGATACAGCCCCAGGCAGAACAGGTAGTGGGTGGTGATCGTCTCAGCCTCCCCGGTCTTGCTGATCATGAAGAGCTGAGGCAGAATTGCCACCGACTCCAGGTAGATGGAGAACGTCCACAGGATCTGCAGAAGACATTTACATATTCAGGAACACAATTTTACATTTACTCCCAAAATGTCTGGTTTGGAATAGATCATGTGCCTCACAATTTGACTGCGATACAGCAGTTTGAACTCACCTCCAGGGGAGAGAAGTCATGGTTAATGAGAACAGAAAGACCCCCGACAGGAACCACCAGGAACTCCACTCTGAAACTGTCGTGGTTTCCATCGTAGGTGGCCCTGAACTTTGCGTAGATTAGGTATACGGTGGCATATGCGCAACCGATGTAGATCAGCTGGTAAACAGCAAAGAACAGCCTGTCACTGAAGTGTTCTGGGAGAAATGGTGAAACCTATGTGAGGGTCAGGGCTGTGTGGTTGGCGGTGTCTTACCTTCATGCATGTGTTATACAGGGAGATGAAAGAGGTGAACAGATCCAAGTAACGTGTGGTGAACACAAGAGCAAACAGAATTTGGCTCTTTCCAGAGATGCCTTTAAGAAAAATATCAAGCAGAAACACAGTTTAGGCTGACATATACCTCAGCAGTTCACACAAAGCTTCACAAACAGCCTGGGCAAAACAAATCATGTTTTTTCTTTATTGAACAGTGACATCTGCTGGAAAAAAGATAAAACTCCGAAGTCTCAAGAGTTCAAAAAACAAGACCGTTTCTTTTCGTTTGGATTCATTTTAAAGGGTTAATGGAATAATGAGTGATGTCAGCCTGTCCTGATTTGCCCATAGGACAGTTTTTCCCACGTATTCCAAATACATGGAGATTAGATTTATTTATTTTTTTAAGTGGCTGTGAATTGTTCATATCTGTGAGCATGAGTAAAACTGTTATCAGACTTCATGTCCTGTCCAAAGTGTACCCTGTATCTTCCCATGATACATGGTACACATGATGCAAGAACATGATGCACCACCTCAAAACCACAATCAGGTCCTAATTCTCCAGGAATCTCAACTAGTGTTTGCTCGACATTCTTCCTGATAAACATCGGGGGTTTTCAGCAAGTGCCATCTTCACTCTCTGTGGCATGTTTGAGTTTGGCCTGTTCGGTGTGTCTTTTTGGAATCGATAACAATCTTTCCTGAACAATGTCAAATGTTTTGATCCATGTTCTTTATATTCTTAACTGATATCACACTTTTTAAGGGTATTTTGGGTCGGTCATCGTGTGCCCTGATTTACTGGTGGCAGTGGTAAGAGACAGGCAACGTGGGGAAATAAATAAAAATAAATAAATAATAGGAGACACTCTTTATAAACAGACGTGTTTTTTCAACCAGTTTCTACCAAGCAGACAATATTCTAAATTATTGGTCATTAAAATCAATGACCTCAGATCAGAGGATGTTATATGTTAAGAGTGTATATTCAGAAAAAAAAAGTGAATTTTTTGTATGTTCATTGTATGTTGATGTCAGGATGAGTGCATATTCATTGTCTTTCAATTTTAATGACAGACCAGTTCAATTAACAGCCTCTCAGATTCACTTTGAGTAATCTCTTCCTCAACACAAGTTAGATTTTCCCTTGGTTTCGTTTTATTGGGGATCTCCATAAGGAGTCGTGTAAGTGACTGTTAAGACCTATACGTTTTAATAAATCAATCAATATTTTAAACTTCCAGTACCTCCAGATTTAACACAAAGCTACATATTCTTCAGGTTTTAGCTTTTCACCCAAAACGCATGCGTCAACTTTTTTAATCAATCACAAATCTTTATCGAAAGTGGGACACAAAACCGCCCCCTTCTATGACTTATCTAGGACTTTAGATAATCATAGACTGCATCACTGCTGCCTATGTTGTTAGTTATTATTATTAATGCCTAAATTTTTATGTGAGTCTATAAGCATAAAATGCATTTTTAAATAAGTAAAACTTTGTACAAACTCTTTTTAGCAGGTATCTACTTCCGTAGCGCTTTCTAGAACGCCACGTCAGAAGCCAGACCCAAAAAATCGAGCCCCTCACACTTAAACAGTCAAACTATCCGAGCAGGAGTAAATGGATGTGAGGTGGAGGGGGTGGTGCTGAAACGTAGAAGCAGAAACCGCAAAAAGTTATTCTAAATATATTTGTTAAAAGGTTCCATTTATGTGCTTAATTGTCCAGTAAGCAGTAGGAACCCAACTGACCGCACTCAATCCACAGATCGGAGAACGATTAACGTACAAAAGGAATTCCTTCAAAGTCAACCGTTACTTTGATGTGTCTGCGTTATATTTTCCACCAACTTTAATATTTCACTGTCTAACTGCAGCAAACTTAGTAGTAGCTTGTGATGGAGATGCAGGCAGCACTTTTTAGCTGCCATCATCAGTTAGCCCATTCAGCAGCTATTAGCCGCTGCTTCAAATGAATGAAGAGGAAACGTTAGCATTGCTAGGTAGGTAGCTTAGAGGTTGCTGCCTTAAAAGATAAGATTTTTTTTTATCGATTAACACAAGTGAAACGGAACTAGTGACATTAGAAAACCTCACTGTAGCATTTATATTAAAGCTATATCCGGTGCTCACCTGCACACGACCTGCTTTTCCATATTTTGAGTAGCAGGATGATGATAGCAGCCAGATGAGAAAGATCTCCTGTGAGCCTGAAGATGTTCATAGCTGCGAAAAGAAAAATAACAGAGACACAGCTGAGAAGCTAACGTGGACTTTGAAACGGGTCACGCTTGATCCTGCCTGGTGTGAAGGATTCTTCTGCTCAACTTGGAGGCACAACACACCGGGATTCACGGGCTTGAAAATATGGCGAGAGTGCAGGTCGACGTGGAAGGGGGCGGGACAAAACACATAGACCGATTTGCATTGGACCAGAGAATGAGTGACAGCAGGAGAGGACCCGCCCACAACAAGCACGACGCTGAGAACATGAGCCCTGGTTGAATGAGGAGGGTCATCACAGACTTGTAAACCCCATAAACCTAATAACTGGCTGTGCCATCCTTGGCAGCAAGAACTGGCTGTTGATATGATTTTCTTTTTATGAAATGCTCTCATCAAAATGTTTTTTCTGGCATATGTAAGACCAGGCTTT
The DNA here is from genome assembly GCF_018398535.1 of Haplochromis burtoni. NCBI lineage: Eukaryota > Metazoa > Chordata > Actinopteri > Cichliformes > Cichlidae > Haplochromis > Haplochromis burtoni. The sequence goes on from NW_024582442.1 coordinate 230,233, forward strand.
GTGATCTTTTTAGTCATCACTGGTTTTCTCCTCCCATGGAGGCCATTTTTGCCTGGTCTCTTTCCTATTGTTGAAGCATGAACTCTGACCTTAACTGAGCCAAATGAAGCCTTCGGTTCCTTAGATGTCATTCTGGATTCTATTGTAACCTTGTGAATTAGTCCTCAATGCTCTTTTGGAGTAATTTTGGCTTGCAGGGCACTCCTGGTAAGCTCACCAGTGTTCCAAGTTTTCTCCATTTGTTAATAACGGTCCTCACCGGGTGGTTCACTGGAGCCCCAAAGCCTCAGAAACGTTTTTTGTTTTTTTTTAACTCTTTCCAGACTGATAGATGTCTATGACTGTTCCTCACCTGTTCTTAAATTTCTTTAGATTGGGGCATGATGTGCTGGCTTTTTCGGATATTTCTACCCCACTTTACTGTGCCAGATATGTATTTCAGCAGGTCTGGCAATTGTCAGGCCAAAAATATGGTTAATCACAGTTAAGTAATGATTTACAAGAGGGTGGAGGGAAGTTGCATGAGTGTCTGGCAGTACTTGCTGTCAAATTGGTCACAACCTCATAATTAGGTTAGCGGGGCAATTTTTTAGGCAGGGCTGAGCAGGTTTGGATAATAGATAAATGAAAAGAATCATTTAAAAACTTAATTCTGTTTTTACTGAGGTTGTGTTTGATTATTATGAAACGTGAAATGTGACAAATATGCAAAAAAGCTAAGAAGTCAGGAATGTGGTAAATCCTCTTTCAAGGCAGTGTAGATGCATAAATGACAAAATGTGGGGAAAATAAAATCAGCGAAAACAAAATTCATAGAATTTACTCTCTTGTGTGAGCACGATTGCTTCATACATATTTCTCCAAAACTACACATTCAGCTTTATTGACTTGCACTGAGTTATTTACTTTCCGCATAACCTTGCATGATATTATTACTGCCGGAGTCCTGTCACCAAATCTCTACACATTCTCAATAATTCAAAGTTATTGTTCTACCGTTCCTAGATTGCGCCATCATGTGTGCACAGCATGAGTTGACATTTGTGTCTACACGCAAAAATGTTGCCCATGTTGGGTAATAAGGGGTGACGGGGCTATTTGTGATTCCCCATCGCCAGTGACACCAAACCTCGCAATCCTTCATTTAAGAGCGTGAAATCAATTAAATGTACTTACACTTTAAACAGTAAATACTAGTAGTACAGTAGTTCATAATATCATGTTACCATAAACACAATAAACGCTTTGAATATATACAAATCCATTAATTGTACTGTAAAGCTGCACAATACAGGAAAATAAGAAGGAACTAGTAGACTTGAGGAAGTTCAGTCTACCACTTCCCATGTTGTCAGCCATTTAAAAAAAAAACGGCTGATACAAGGAATCATGAGATCATTCAGTGTCTTTCAAGCCGCAGACATGGACCGGTTGTTTTGGCTGTCTCTCCTGCTCGCCCACCTGTTGGTCACAGGTAAGATCATTTTCATATCTTTGCCGTCTGTAAATAATTCCTCTAGGAAATATATGTAAAAGGCTGGGTGTGATTCATATTGATTCTCTTTTGCCTGTTTATTGCAGCTGGCGAGGATACATGTCATGTCAACATATCACAGTCAAACAACATAATCTGGAAGAAAATAGGGGAAGAAGCTGTTTTCAATTGTACAGTTATTTCCAAGTGTTCAGTAGAATTTTACTGGTTCAAAGAGAATGTCTCTCTACCGCTTCATATGAGTAAAAAGTACCAAGGAGAAGCGTCTTTTCAAATTAATTCACTTAAAGCGAGTGACAGCGGGATGTACTTCTGTGCCGCAGCAACTCAGAATGGGTGCTGCACACCGTTTGTAGGGGAGGGAGCAACTCTTGTAGTGAGAGGTAAGGACTGTTTAGAGAGAAAACTCATTTTACAGTCATTAAAATGAAGACGACGCCTTCACTTTCTTTCTTTTTTTTAGAAAATACTAAAACAGTGATGGGAAAAATCGTGTCGGTATCATTTGTCCTCTTGGCCGTCTACAGCTTGGCTATAGTGACGCTCATCATTCTAAAGAAGGTGAATCACAGACACATTTATTTTAATGTGATCTATTGTGCAAGCCGGACTGAAAGTCAGTTTGTGCTCACGTGAAATTAACCTTTCTCTTCCTGTTCTAGTATGGCTGCAATATGAACATCTGCAGAAAGACATCCAAAAACGACAAGGTCTCTCTCTTCTGTTTTAACTCATGTTTGATGAATCCATTGTTTTCAAAATAGGGAAAAGCCCACAGATGCAAAAAAAAAAAAAGAGGAACAGGAACAAACTAAACCCTCTGTAAATACCAAGGCAGAAAAAAAATCCTAACCCCCCCTCCAAAAAAAGGGCTTTATAATAAATTTTTACTCATCTTTTCCCTTATAGAAAAACGCAAATAAAAAAGTACAGTTCCAGGACGTGCTGAAAGAAATGCACAAGAAGAGAAACATGGAGAAAAACAATCAAACAGCAAGCAGAAGCTCTTCTGAAGTTGAGGTAAATGTTGTTGTTACAGCATGTTGAGGTTAGATTTAGTCAAATAGACAGATTGTGTAACTTCTGCCGCAGGATGTCTGTACAAAATTCAATTTAACTGTTTTTGACCAAGTTTTAATATCGTTTCAGCCCTCGAGCAACGACCTGCAGCATTCTTCTGATGACATCTATCAAAATGTCTAAGCTTCATTCAAGGAATTGATGAATTCAGACCTCCATCATCTTGACGGAAAGGAAATTGTAAAGCCATTAAACACCAGCTGGATGATGCTGTTGAGTCTGAGGAAACAAGCAAGTCTGCAAAGGATGCAAGTCATTTGTGCTTCTTATCTTTTCTCATGAAATGAGACATAAAAACTACAAAACCAGCGTGGACCAGGCGACTATTTCCTCTCTAAACGTCAAGGCTCTTACACAACCCGCCTCTCACAAAGCATTCGAAGTTGTGTTGGTCTCCACCGCGCTTCCACAGCTTCCTTGTTGCTCATAACAACTTTTTCCAAGGATTTTATTTTCAGGACTTTCTGCAACACAAAAGGGGGATAATTAGACGATCCACATTAGAGGAATTACATCTGAATTTCACTTCTACAAAAAGCTAAATGTTACACCTTTTATTGCACGAATCATTAATCACGACGATTACTGGCAGTGAACTGACATGAAATGATAAAGCCATTTCTCATTAAAGGGGTCATGGCACTTTTTTGATAGCGCTTAATGTTTGTTACATTATTGACCAAGAATTTCTTTAAAACATTCTTAAAATCTAATCAAAAACATAAAGGTACCACGGATAGATTTTTTACCATTTTTAATTAGAAACAACACATTTATAGAATCTGATACCAAAACATAGAACAAGATACAGCACATGTCTGTATATCAAATACAGCTTATGTTATCATAGGAAAAGAGAGGGCCTTGTTTCTCTTTAGAGAAATCACAGTAAACTTATTAGAAATTCACATTAAGGCAGTGTTTAGCATTCTGAGCCAGTTGTGAAGCATATCCCATCCCCTAAATCTCAATACATTTTACATTATAATGTCCATTCATACACTGGATTATAATCCTTAGATTAGTTTTCACCATTTACAGCCTTTATTCAAAGTCTGCATAAACTGCCCCGTTTGGGCTTCTCTCTACTGTAAACTATCAAATACAGGTGATGCGAGCCACTTGAATCATGTTTTTTTTTTTTTTAATCTGCATGGAGGTTATTAACCATCAGGTTTGTGACACTAACTGTCTTTTTCATCGGGTAAAATAAGGCATTTCATTAACTGGCAAAATGAAATTTTTTGTTCTTGATGAATACCTTTCATCGATCATCACTGTTGATGCCAGAGCTTGTGAGACCTGAGTTTAAGTGACAATAATTTCTGATGTTATGTGGCCACTTTATGCGTCTGCATCTGTGAAAAGCTAAATGGAGTGTTTTTACCTTTCTCTCCCTCTCCATTATATAGATGATATATAAAAGCATCATAAACAGACAAAAAAAAATGAAACAAAATATTTTTTGTGTACAAAATGATCAAAAAGATCAAAGTCGACACTTAAATGATAGTCTTCAAGAAATAACCACACGACAAGTTTTTTGTTCCAGAGATGCGAAGCTGTTAACTAAATACTTCTCTTCAAGTAGATGCTTGAGTTTGTGTTTCAGTTGACTCTTTAAGGATCGAGAATGTCTCGACTATTTGTTCTCATTGCTAAAGCAGCGATTTAACATCCAACTTCAATGTTTGCATGAGTAAAGTTCCTTTAGTTAAGTTCATTGTTTACTCAGAACCTTTTGGCCTTCCAAACATCCACCTTATAATGTAGGATGCTGATAAGTGTAGCTGAACAGTTGGTGGGATTCTGTCATAAAAATATATCTCACAAACTAATTATAAACTAACAAACTATTATAATGCTGAATTTGTGCCCCACCCAACCCAACAACCAGTAAATGTTTAAGAATGGGAAGTAAAATACCACTTTTAAATCAAAGTAAGTGGGATAAAATCTAGATATATTTGCACCCAGATGAAAATTGCCATTTAAAACATTTACTTTTTCCACTTCAAATATTTAAAGCCCCTTGATTTGTTTGATTTTAAGGTACTTGATGATTTACAGTTGTTCCCTGTTAAAATTTCAATATATTCACTCATTTAAATATACAAAAATACTCATTTTAAATTATTCATTTACAGATCCCAACTACAGGCAATTAAGCCAGGTTCTTTGAATACCGAGAATACTGATATTAGCCATCAATATACTTTGTGTCAACTGTGTGACTGTTGCGAATGGAAAACGGCCTCCAAGCCAGGACTTGCAGAGCAGCGACACACATGGGCACCAAGCAAACCAAGTAGAACATGGCTCTGTGGAGGCTCTCCAAGGCACTAAAAACAAGGACAAACAAAGTGTTGGTGTAGTTACATTTATTTACAGTTGAATCATCCTGACTGTCACAATGCTAATTACGGAAACTGCAAAAGCATGCCTGTGCATGTTGACTGTGACTCGTTTAAATGGTGTAAAGAGGAATCAGTGGACGTACAAAACCATAAAGATCTAAGATATTTCAAGAGTCAGTTTATGTGCAAGGAATCGCTGTGAGCCAAAAGCACTCTTCAGATTCCTCTAAACAGTTAATGACAAGGTCTTGGCTCTGAACGATGTCAATGAGAAACACTATCCCTAATATGGCCAATCGTGCTCATGGCTATGAGCACAATTTAACCACCCACTGGTTAAATGTTATGTTTACGAGGGTTGCCACTTAGAAGCAAGGTGGTCTAAAGGGAGCTTATTTTTATTTTCACGCAGTGGATCAAGTGAGGGCCTGCGATAAGATATAACAATTAAGTGAAACTGTGACACATACAAATCCACTGTAGGAGAGCCCAAGAAAAAAAACATTGTAGATGGAAAACAAATGTTTCAGTGGTTCAGATTTTAGAAAATTATATAAACAGTGACCTTAGAAAAAAAAGGCCAAATCAGAGAGGCTGTCTCTTGAAACTGGTGTTTATTCAGTTGACTATAAAGTCGATTTTCTAAATAGCAACCATAGAAAAAAAAATGTTGTTCTCCTTCAAATTAAATGTGCCTCTATTTAGATTATCTGAAATGATAAGGGATCACAGTGGTGGATTTTTGGTGGTTTATTTTACTACTTTACAGTTTTAACTTTTTAGATTAGCTTCTTATTCTGCATTTGTTTAAAATCTAAAACACACTTTAAATCCATCAGTGTCATTACAGTTTATTGGTCAAAGCTAGATTGTTGTTACATGGTGCTATTGTTTTATACAGGATGGATTATCTACATTTCAATAGAAAAACGGGTTATTTATACTATAATGGGATAAACGGCCCCAGGCTTAAAGCTGAATAGTAACTGAACGCTTTGGAAAACGTACTACATTAAACATAGGTATCAGCAGCTGCAGCAACTAAGGCCCTCTTATTTTTTCCTCAGGTTTTTAGTGTTTACTGTACAGCAAGTTATGACATAAAGTATTAACAGACAGACTTAGGACACATGTCATAGATTTATGGGTATAATCCTAAAACCAGCTCCAAAAACATTTGCGCCCATTAAGTCAACAAGTAGCAAGAAACTCTCTGTACCTCGGATCTGAATCCTTTGTGACATCCTTCAGCTGTTCATACCCAAAGTGGTTCAGGATATTTAACACTATCATAGGAGCCAGAGACTGAGCTGGCTTTGTGAACAGTGCATTTGTTCCAAACACCATGGAAGAGAGAGGGGAACTACAGGAGGCGAGGAAGAGAAGAAAACGCATCATCACACATTAAATCATAAACTTGTTTCATTGCGTGTTAGTACACAGATTTGTGAGTGCTTAAATGAAATAATGTTGCATATTTTCCTAGTTTATGTAGTAAAATCATGAGGTTTTAAAACAATGCTGTAGCAGCCAGAGTTAATGAAGTGGTTTATATTTGAATCTGAGGAATGACTGAATTAGTCACTTGTGCTGACGTTCATATTTATAGTCATGATAGTGACACAAGTCAAGGGGATGGCAGGGTTGGTCTGCAGGCCCACCAGTTTGGTCCATCTCTGAATAAATACTAATAATATTCCCATCAAACTCAGCTGTTCTTTCTTACATATAACTGACAGAAATAGTGCACAAGGTAAATGTCTCGGCTGATTAAAATTTTGGCTTTGTCGGTATGACATAAAGGACAGTGGTGTCCAAACTGTCGACTGTGTTTCTTACCTGCGCTTGTATTTCTGCAGGTCAGTGTCAATAATGTCAGCCAAAGGCAACCCAAAAAGACTGAAGGAGGCCTGAATTATAACCCTGTATAAAACATAGAAACCAAAAAGAAATAAGATCAATGCAGTAAAGTAAAAGAAAAAAATCTTTTTACATATCAAGACAAACAATCCCAGCAGTAACTTCTTACATGTTAATGGTGAGGAAAAATGCCATGAAATAGTAGTGCTGAGGACCAATTGCTAGCATGACAGCTGCCATTCCAGCTTCCACATAGAAGATGAAGAGGATGATCCTGTAGTAGCCATGCCTATGCAGCAGACTCTGAGAGCTCAGCACTAAAAGCTAAAATGAGGACAGTCAGGAACAAGACATTGGGTTAGGCAAAGCAGATGATTAAAAAGCTGCAAGTATTTTAAAACCCTTTCCTTTTCGGTGCTTTCAGGTGTTTATTTAGACCTCTGACATTTGAGCAAGGTGGAGAGTTGGCAGCCGAATAGCTCTATTTATGAACTATGTGGTAAACGAAAATAAATAAATGGTTTTAAGTAGTTATTACAAATATTTCTGCCCAAAATACTACAAAAACTGTCCATTTAACATTGTCTATATCCCCTGTATTTCAACCTTGTTCCAAATTGAGAACTGAAAACTGGCACCGCCTGAGAACGGATTTCAAATTTTCCAAGCTTACCAATTCCTTTATCAGTGCAGTCAGCAGTAAATATCAACTGAAAATGATCTTTGTACCTCACTGTTCAGGACCTGTGACTTTAATGGACTAAAGCAATCAGTGTGGTATTTTAAAGCATTTATTCTAATCTTTATGGGGAAAAAAACTAAAACACTAACACTGTGGGACAATACCTGTGGACAGATGAATGCTGCTCCATACATGATGCTCTTTGCCAATGATGGAAGCACATCTGGAGGAATCAGGTGCTCAGTAAATATCATGGTAAAATTATTAAAGAAGGCCAGCATGAACACCTGGAAGAAGTTCATTAGTACAAATAGCTGAAAGTCCCTGTTGGTCAGGATTTGCCATGTCAACGTTTTCAACGTGGAGAAGGAGCATGCCAATGGATGCGAAGTCTGCTCAACAGACGCGGGAGCATCTGATTGAGATGCTTTATTGTCAAAGCGGCTCTCGCTGTGGAAGCCTGTGTAGAGCATGCAGCCACAGCTCAGGATAGCAATCAGCACAGCGAATGCCTGAAAGGCCAAGAAGTCTTCCATGTTGTTGGAAACCACACCACAGAAGAGGACACTGGATGAGCCAATGAGAGAAGCCACCTGGGAAATAAATAAGAAGGGATATGAAAAGAATGACGTGCTTAGGTACATAGAGAGAATAGACGTCAGGATGAAGGGCCTACCTGGTTGTATTTTATGAGTCTAAGTCTGTTCTGATGATGGCTGGAAATCTCTGCAAACAAGGCACATTGTGCCAACAGCACAAAAGTTAGCATGCCATCGAAAGCACACAGCGCTACTGTCAAGTGTAAACCACTCAACCAGTCGCCAGGGGCGTAGGAACGCCATGGGAACCAGGCTAAAAGAAAAGCTAGCGAGTAGAGGGGAGCGCCGTACAGAATGGAGAGACGTCGCTGAGAGCAGCAGGGTACCCTGGAGTTATCTTGCAGGTAACCAAAGAGAGGGTCATTAACTGCATTCCACACCATGTACACCACCTGTGGATAGGAAGCATGTAAAAGTGTTAATAAAAAAACAACAACAAGGAAATCTGTCAGAAATTTAAAAAAAAAAGAAGTAAACTTCAAAATAAATAAATAACACAGGAACTTTACTGCCATTTAATTGTTTATCCATTGGTTAATCACTTATGAACGACAATGTTGGAGGTTTTTATCATCAGGAAAAGCTGTAAAACTTGTGAAAAAAAAGAGTTAAGCCCAAAACCTATGCCGTTCCTTGCATTTTCCACATCTATCCCTTGGTCCATATCAAAGTCTTTACCAAGCCGATCCTTGTCTTTGTGACTCCTGCTAGTCCTCCTTTTTCATTATTCCACCCATTTTGTGCAACATATCAGTACCACTGGGTGCAAAACTGCCTCACAGCATAATGCTACCACCACCATGTCCAAAGCTGATGAAGCATTCTTAAGATTGAAAGCCTCAACTCTACTTCTCAAAGATTCCTTGCCACTGTGTCCAAATAACTCCATTTTTTTTTTTTGCCTTGTTTGACCAGGTTAGGATTAAATCTTTTTTTTTTTTTTGGCTTGTCCATGTGAGCAGCTGCAGATTTCAGTCTAACTTGAAGATGCAGACTTTGGGGGAGGGGCTTTCTATCTCGGTTGACACACTTGCAGTCCATGGCGATGTAAAACTCACTTCACTCTGGACGGTGACGCTGGTGCTCCAGCAGTTTCCAGTTCACAGTAGCCTTCAGCTTTGGTGGTTTTCGAGTTTTTCCTGAACATCATAACCCATTTCCTATCATCTGAGAGTGACAGTTGGGGTGTTCTTCTAGACCTCTGCAAATTGCATTTGAATAACTTGTTTAAACTGATGATCTTGGAATTTGCATTTGTTTAGAAATGTTTCCAAGAGACCTTCCCATCCTGTGTAAATCAGCAGTTTTCCTGCTTAAATATTCACTCAGCTCTCTGGACTTTCCCATTGTTCTAGGTATTTGTTATTCCACTGAGTGCCATCAAGCAAATCCTTTTTATAGTGGTAGAGAGAAACTACAATTACTATTCAATCATAATCAGTAATCGTTAGGTTACTAAAAGAAGTCATTCCTGGGCATGCATGTTAGACATCAACATCGGCTTATATTAGCCCTCTTGACTGCAACTGGCTGAGAATTTCACAGATACTGAAGTGATTTTATGAAGATAGAAATTCCATAGAGATTCTTATGGGTAATCTTTTCTTTTTGATGCTTTGAAGAATTCAGAAGCCAGTTGTTTTTTTTATTTTAAGCAACCGGCTCTTTAAATTGTACTCTACAACTGTGCAACTCACAGAGTATTGGTCAAGAAGGACAGGTCAACATACTCACTTGTGATTGGTGAAACGCTCCTTCGGATATCTTGTACCTATTCAGGAAGAGTTTCACATAGTAGAAGCTGAACATATTGTTTATCATGCTAGACCCCAGAGTGGTCATGGCATAAGCCAGCGCTGCAGGGTTCACCCCAAAGTTTATCAGGTGTCGGAAGACATTCATTGTTCCGGTCTGGAAACGCTCGAGACAGGTTTCACCTTCACGCCCACGAGAGCTTAACCAAGTTAAATGTGTCTTTAAACGAGCAAGGAGCGAGGAGGAGTTATTGTCACCTGCAGCACCGGTTTTACAACGCTACTGCTGTTTAGCATTGCTAACGATACTGCTGTAAGAATAGCAAAATTCCACAGGGCAAAAAAAAAAAGTCTGGTAATGAGACGGATATTGTTCCTGTTCACTAATTCCCATGAATGTACACTTGTTAGGAAGTAACACTTGCTAAATATTTACCCAAGCATTGTAAAAAAACATAAAATCTATCCCAACGAAGCTGTTTTAGAGTCACCAACGGGCGGGACTTCAGGATAAGAAACACGATCTGATTGGGCATAAAAAGTTCCTTCCTTATATTTACTGCTTCGTAATTCGTCAATACAAATCTCCGTCAGGCAACGTGGGACGTTACGACAGTGAAACCTGATTTTAAAATATTTAACTGTCATTCCTTATTGTAACTTTATTTAACTGTGCATAAGGATAAAAAACAAGTAAAATGTGTTCAGTGCGTTTTTTTAATTAATCGATTAAATTTCGTTTATGCTCTTTCTGCCTCCTGCCGGATGCTGGGGTGATTTGCCACGTTGCTGTAGACAACAGACTTTAAAGCCTCTCACACACCGGGGACGATGTGAGTTACGTTTGACCACTCGAGGCAGTGGACTGCAGTCAGCTTCTAGCCGTCAAACTCGAGTGTGTGGGGCTTCTGTCGGGTGGAGTTTTGGGTCACCCCTCGGTTTGAAAATGCTAACCGACATGATTTTGGAGGAAGAATTTGAGAAGAATGGAGAGTCTTGGTACAACCAGCAAGAGCTCGAACACGGTAAGAGCCGCTCAGCCCTGAGGTCGCACCCTAACTCTGACTGTGTGGGCAGGTTGTGTTACTCCAGTTTTATGTTTTATTTTAAATGAGTAAATTAATGAGCGTTACTGCTACTGTCTACCTATTGTAGCTATTTTTTTTTAGTTAAGTTTCAGTTAGTCTCCAGAGTGAGTTTGCTTATTAAAGTTGAGTTTTTATTTAGTTATGCTATTTTTATGCTAGGTTAAGTGTTAAATTAGTTGGAAGAGGTAATATTTAACACATCCAGAATAGGTATTAGTAATGTAAACACAACTCATTGTAAAACTGACTCACAGCCATGAGGATGTCTCAATAAACTTCTGCATCAGGGCCTCCTCATGCTTGTTTATCACTTCAAATTGACCAACACTAACACTAAACCCTAAACCTAAAACACTAGTTTTAGGTTTGTTCAAAAATATACTTGAAATAATTTTACTATTAGCTGAAGTGTTATCACTAATGTTAGTTGTAAGAGCCTTAGGAAAAACAGTGAGAAAAGCCCCTAAATAAGAGCTCACAGATTAAATTGAAGTTGAAGTCCTTGTGGCACAGACCCACAATAGGCATGCAATCCACATGAGGTCTCCTACACAGCCAGGATTTCCTGAGGCTGTCACCGGTCCCCCTGTGTTTATTGTTTTCAGACTAACATGACCCCTGTCTGTGCTTCTAAGCGAGCCACACAGATCATCTAACCAATATCACTGTGAATAAGAAGGAGTAAGGAAGATGTGACACTGAACATAATTATGTGTGTGGTGTGGCTGATCTGTGAATGTGTTGTTTACATTGTTTGCATTGTTATATGAATGCAACCAGAGTTAGGTTATAATTTAGTGATGTGAAATGGCCAGATAGTTGAAAATAGATGACTGACCAACCAATTAAAGTTTATTTGTAATTTATATCCTAAAATAAAGTAGATTTTCCTTTTGGGATGAGGAAAATCATGCTGCCCATCTTACAAGTATATTTTATCACATCCATCCATCTGTCCAGTCTCTTATGCTTGTTCAATTTCAGGGGTTGCACAGGGCAGAGGCACACCCTGGACAGGTCTCCAGTCTATCCCAGGGCTAAAAAACAACAACAACTACTAACTGAGAATTGTTAATCATTTAGTATCATGATTGAATAGATGAACTTGTAGGAAAAATTTGCTGCCTTCACTGGCAGCAGGCGGGAAGAATGACTTCCTGTAGCATTCCTCAGTGGGCATGGATAACAACAAAAGTGGTTAGCATTTACACGAAGAGATTTAGGAAGAAATGTATGCCACTTCATCTCCTCCACCAACTTTATGGGCTTCAGAGTAGGATTTAAGATTATTAGGTAGTTCACTTGTTTATTTTACGTTTGTTCCCCACAAAACGCTACTTTGTAATCCTGCTGGTGCACGCACTGTTAGTTCTGATTGCACACGCTTAACCTAGAAGATGTAGAAATAAAAGTATGTATGTAAAACGTGTGCAGTGAACACAAAAACGTGTCAAAAGTACATGAGCTTTGCACAAAAAATGGAAAGGATAAATGTCCTTTGAGTAGCTACTTTTTAAATTTATACTTTGAGTACACTTCAGCCTCTGTGCTTTTTTGCTTTTACGTAAGTAAAGAGGTTGCATCAGTACTTCAGCTTCTGCCAGGCCCTTTTCAAACACAATTTCCTGTCCTTCTTCTTGAATGAAAAATGTGTTAATTTTGCCATCTCTGTTAGTGACATTTAAAGTTTATCTTGGCTTGGTTTAATTGCATTTTTATTCCCTGCACTTAGTAGTCCCACAAAAGACCAGCTTCACATGGCTGGCCAAGATCCAGTACTCATGAGAATTTAGTAGGGGAAAGGGGTCACAAGGCATGCCTTAGATTCCTCGGTGAGGGACAATGAGTTGTTGTTGTGGGTGGCACTGGCGCAAGGCTACGCTTACACACTTGCCTAATTCTTTCAGCTGTCTGTATTCGGGCACTGAGTCCATCCCGAAACTTGTGTTTGCGTGTTTTACTTGACTCCTTTTTTTTTTCTTCTTTTTTTCTTTTTTGGTACAGATCTTCATTTGGCAGCAGAGCTGGGGAAAACCCTCCTCGACAGAAACCATGACTTGGAGCAGGCCCTGCAGCAGATGTACTCCACCAACCAGGAGCAGCTGCAGGAAATCGAGGTGATAAATTTTAGGAAGGAACTAATCTGAGTTTTTGAGGCTCAATATGTGCTCCGGAATTTCGTCTGTCAGTGTATGCAGATTCTGGTTGATTTTTACATGAATGAGTCCATGATTAGAGGTCACTCATTGAGAAAAGTCCATGCTGAGACATGTGAAAAGCTGTCCGAATGGAAAGTCATTGTGAAATTGGCACAGCTGAAAATAGGTTGGAGTAAAAGCTAATCCTACCCAGTCTGATCTAATAAGCCTTTGGCAAGGAGCAGATCATTTGTCTACCTAATTATTTGAAGACTTTCACTGGTTTTCCAGTAACAGAATACCACTGTTTTACTTGGACACTGTTCCTGGTTTTGATTTTGTGTTAGAGTCAATAAAATTTTGTTTTTGTATTCTAAAAATAATAAACATCCAATAGCAGAGAGACTCATATTTTAGTTCTAAGACAGCGCATGCGTAAACTGCTGATGATCTGAGTTGGAGGACACGGCACTTAGAAGGTCAGCACACATAAGACCCTTAATTTGTTTACGTCTTCGGTGTAAGGATTTCTAGAGGTTGTTTTGGTAATCCCAATACATCTCTTTGACCCACATTGTACTGGCTACCCGCCTTTCCAGTCTCAGAGGTGTGCTTTTGTTTCACGAAACTACAAAAGATCTGGAGAAATGCTTGCCAAAGAAAACTGTCACGAGTCCAGTCTAGCATTTTGAAAAGCCAAGTGCTGATGCTGATGTCATCGGTTGACCTATTGATGAAGCTGGTCGGCAGACAAATACAGGTTACAGGCCTGTATTGCACACTCAGCATGGTGTGCAATATGTCCTTAAAAGAAATTGAGAAAACTTGGCAAAAGAAGAAGTGGCAGCCTTAAAAGAAGCACTAACAGCAGATAAACAAGATCTGAAAGTCATGTCCTTAAGAAATGAGAGGGGGGGAAGCAAGAACCTCACACAGACCTCGAGAGATGCATCTGACCCTTCAGTTGATCCATGTGCTGTTTAATAAAGCTCTATTATAAATTGTCTCAGTGGAAAGGTGGCTGTCTAAAGGCCATTAATACAGAAGAGAAACGGGGAGAACTGAATGGGAAATCAGTGGCAACAGGTCTTAACTGTCTTAGTTTGCTGTATTTCCCATTTTCCTAGTAGAATGTAAAGAAACTCGTTGAGTGGTATGAGTAGGAACTTGGAACATTAAATTCTTCCTTGATTTTAAGTTGGGACATGGAAAAATTTAAGGAGTGGTGCTACTCCAACTTGAAATTATTATTATTATTATTATTATTATTATTATTATTATT
>NW_024582442.1:244587-257218 GCF_018398535.1 Haplochromis burtoni
TATATATTTTTTTTCCCTCTCTTCTATACCAGTACTTAACCAAGCAAGTGGAGCTGCTGCGTCAGATGAATGACCAGCATGCCAAAGTGTATGAGCAGCTAGACACGGCCGCCAGGGATCTGGAGCAAGGCAATCAGAGGCTGGTGCAGGACAACCGCATGGCCCAACACAAGATCCAAAAGTCAGTCTACCAGTTATTTGTGAATTACCCTTTCAAATTGTGTTTTAAATAATTATCCACCCAGTCAGCTTCCAATAAAAAAAATATACCACATTAACATGTTGTCGGGTGTTTGGTTTTTTGTTTTGTTTTTTTGTTTTCCTTCAGTTTAACTGAGACCATCGAAGCGCTTCAGACCCTCATGGAGGACCTGCAGGCCCAAGTCGGGGAACTAAAGACTGCAGAAGCAGAGCGAAATAAGAGAGAGCTGGCAGAGCAGAGGCGCAGCCTTGGAGCACAGAGCGTGTCCTGTCTTAAAGAGCTGTATGACTTGCACCATGACAGGTACTATTTTCATCATCCACATTTAGCAACACAATGCTAATAGCTCATCTTTAGAGGAACTGTTTTCACAGAGGAAATGGTGTGGTAAACTGTACCTAGCATTGTGGATTAAAGACGGTGAGTTGTCTCGGTACTCTTGATCACTTTGATCAATGACAAATGAAACATGGCCTCAAATTATCTGGCAACACCAAGAAATATGATTCAGCGTCTTTCTTCCTTGACATGAAAGCAAAGAAGAAAAGGGAAGCTGAAAGCATCTCAACACTGAGAGCTGGGGTCCGTTTTCTCATGCTGTGGTACCTTCAGTACGCTGCTGTCTCATGTCACGTATGCTGACTTGACATCTTCAGGTCACCCAGAGAGCTTACTTTAGCTATAATCCATGAGGGAGGGAAGCTAATCCTCCCCCATTGTCACTGTTTACTTATGCGGCTGCTGCATCTCACGTCACTTATTTGGTGTATTTTGTAGAACTGTCGCCTTTAAAAATTTTGAACGATCTGTCTAGAAATTTATTTAATGGTTTAGGTGTAGTGGACTTTAAATGACATTGAAAAGAGTTATGTAATATTAATGCATTAAAAATTACAATAAAGATTCTTCTCAGACTGCTTAGAGACCCAAGTAACCTCTGCCAAGAGGACAGGGAAATTTACTCTCTGCTGCTAATAAAGCCTAAGTGCTCGAAGTGTATGGTAGTAATTCAACTCAGAGCTTCTCTGAACTAGATTTTGAGGACACAGTTTTATTGAAAAAGTCAAAATAGTAACGGGAGTTCTGCAGATTCTTAGTCTTTGGGTATTAAATTTTGTTGACAAATGTAAGGTCATAAAATGTCTTTGTTGTAAAAGGATGTTAAATTAAAAACCTTAGAAGCAAAAATGACTCAGACCTGTCCTAATGTTTAATTAAATTAATATGGCAATATCTAGTTTGCATTATGAAGTTTTTTATTTTATTGTTGTCTTTTAAATATTTTATAATTTCCTACACTATCAAATTGGACCTTTTAAGAAGAATGAAAAATCACTTTCACCATGATAAACATTTCATTCTCACATTGTAAGAGAGTTTGTTAGTGTCTGAGTCCAACCATGTTAGATGCAGTTCAAAGAATATTTCAGTAACGCTGGCAGCACTTATCTCTTCAGGATATTCTCAACAACTCACCTCAGTATCGCTTTTGTTACTTGTTCTCTCAAAGTGATGCTCTAATAAGCTCTTTAATCACTGCCTAAGGTATCAAGCCAATGGCAGTCACCTTGTGGATGGACTCTGGTCACCCTATGGCTCATTTCAAGACCGAAAAAAGCAACCAGACCCAGAGGAGGAGAACGCTGCTCTCCAGCGCTCCATCCAAACGCTTCAAAGTCAGATAGCTGCTGAGCGGAGCCGCAGGGAGGCTGCAGAGCGGGAATTGGAGTTGACAGCAAGGGAAAACAGCACCCTGGAACAGCAGCTGGTCCAGCTGTCAGGCTACCAGGCCAGACAAAAGGAGCTGGAGGCCGAAGTAGAACAGCTGCAGCTTCTGTGGCGCGCCGACTGCACCAAAAGGTTGATGATGATGTTATGCATGGAGAAGATTCAAACTGTGAAATTATTTTAGCTCTATTTCTGATATTGCTGTTGACATTCAGCCAAAGTGTGTAATTTTATATTTAATTTTTTTTAAATGCGCGTGTTCCCCTTCACTCTCACCCTTGTCAGGAAACCTGATGAGCTGCTGGTGCCTGACACCGTATTCTTTGCCTCGGAGGACAAGCCCTGCCCAGAGCAAAGCAAGCCAGAGGAGAAGACTGAAACTGTCGAGGAGCAGAGCAGATACAGCCGACAGAGGTGCAACAGTGACAGCGTGTTGAAGGCAACAAACCCAGATGAAATTCTCCGTAGTCACGAGCAGCTATGTATACGTCGAGCCGAGGCTGTGAAAAAGAGGGGCATCTCTCTGCTCAATGAGGTGGATGCACAGTACAGCGCACTGCAGGTGGTGTATCTGTGGCACAGAGCATTCCTAAAAAAATATCTTCTATGTCAGAATGTTTGATGCAAAAGTTAATTTGTTTTGTTCTGTTTGAAAACTGAAGAAAGATTTCCCTAAAATATGTTTGTTTTCCAGGTGAAATACGATGAGCTGTTACAGCGATGCCAGCAAGCCTCAGACGAGCTCAGCCACAAAGCCGTCCAGACATCCAGCAGTCCCTTTGCCAGCGGCCGCTCCCGCCGCCGCCTGTCCAGCTCTGCAGCTCTGTCTGATCTGTCCGTGCTTCTTGAAGACGGCCAGCAGCCGGAGTACAAGGCTCTCTTCAAGGAGATCTTCACCTGCATCCAAAAGACCAAAGAGGACCTCAGCGGAAACGAACAACCGGTCAGGGACGATGAATCCTCCAACTGAATGTTATTCATCTCAATATGACTTGCTCTCTGTTACACTGTTCAGAGGGTGCAGGTGCTGTAAATGCTTTCAGGCCCTCAAAGTCTTAGACATGCCTGTTGCGTCCTTATCAAAAATTAAGTGGCAAAAAGTAGCTAGATGTATTATATTTGTTGTGAGAAATATTTATAGTTGGATCAATGAACAGAAAACACATTTTCACATGCAGACTGACTTCAAAATCCAAAAGTATTACGTCCGCCTGCAATAGTATTCAGTTTTTTCTTTTTTGTAATGGCTTCCCCGTGACCACTGGGCCCTTTGGTGTTTGGAAGAGAGAGGCACATGTAAGGGTGTTACGCTGTGTTACAGTGTTTGATAAGATGGCGGTTGAGTCAGAGTTGTGTAAACTGAGAAGTTGGACTGTTGTAACATTGGAAGTCTAAGGAGTTTAATTGTTAGTGTAAGTAGGTTTTTGGAAGTTGGCATTAGTTGGCTCACCAGTGGTGGTTCGGTGGCACACTAAGAGCAAAACGTACAGTAAGTGGACACTGGAAAACGAGTGTGTTAATACCAGAAAGACACAGAAAGGCTCTGCACTTTTTATGACCGAGTTCAGTTTTATTTATTTAATAACAAAAGATTAGAGATGATTAAATGTTTATTTATTTTTCTGAGAAAATTTAATCAAAGTGAAACTTTATGTACAATGCGGTGCTTCTTCTATGGTGGAAACACAAAATTAAACAAAGCATAAAAAAAAAAATATCAATGTTGTCTTTAGTTTTTTTTTTTTTTTTTTTTTCCCACCCCAAAATTCTTTATTTTGCTTGTTTTTCTTTTTTTTTTTTTTTTTTTTTTTTGCGTGTTTGTTTGTGTGTGTGTGTGTGTGTGTGTGTGTGTGTCTTTGCTAATGGTGTCAATTAGCAAAGTAAATCATTTCAGGAAAAAAGATGATGCTTCCTCCACACACAGAGTTCATTGTTACCTACAGCAATCCAGCCATTTCTCTCTGTACCATTTCATTTTCACTTGGTCTAGTTTTTCCACACAGACGTCTGCTGCCTGCTTATCTGATGGCTTTGTGAGGTTACCACGTGTATGTCTTGCTAAGACCTGTCCCTTAGGGCAAGCATGGTATGCAAACCTCTTGTTAGGAGGTGCACAGAAAAAAAAATTATATATATATATTTTTTTCTTTTTTTTTTTTTTTAAAAAGGTGCAGACTGTTTTGCAGCATGCTTTTTTTTTTTTTTTTTTTTTCTCATACATCTAAGAGATGGCATCACTGCATTGCTTTTGAGCAGATATGTTTCAACCTGTTCTTCATTTCAGTGCATAATTGTGAGCTATCAGCAGATGAAAAACAACCTTAGGAGTATGTACCATATGGACTCTTATTTCTTTCCTCTCTTAAACTTCTGTTACCTAATAAAGTGAACACTGCTATAAAAGCAACCGTAAAAAATAAACTCCGTTATCTGTAATGCTGCTGTTTTTGTGGGAGAGAAAATCGAATCAACACACACAACAGTAGTGAAGCATATTTTCTGCAAAGCTCAGAGTTGCCCTCATTCTTAAAGGTCACTGAGACCTTGTGTGCGCTGGCACAGCAAACAATTAAACAACCTTTTGTCTCTCTTCATAATTACCCTACTTGCCACTAGTTCCCAATCCTTTAAACCTCCAAACAAGAGGTTTGCATACCATGCTCGCCCTAAGGGACAGGTCTTAGCAAGACATACATGTGGTAACCTCACAAAGCCATCAGATAAGCAGGCAGCAGACGGCTGTGTGGAAAAACTAGACCAAGTGAAAATGAAATGGTACAGAGAGAAATGGCTGGCTAACAATGAACTGTGTGTGTGGAGGAAGCATCTTTTTTTTTTTTTTTTCCTGAAATGATTTACACTGTTTGAACAATGACCTTTTACTGTATTGACACCATTAACAAAGTAGCTTCCATCATTTTGGGGGTGGTCAGCCAGTTTCACAAGAACATAATCCAGTGTTGTTTTGAGCAACAAAAGTTCATTTGATCTGCACCAGATGATATAATTGATTTGATTGAGTGCATATAACATTCACACTTTACTTGAAAACTTCCATATTAAAAATAAAAAAGAAAGGAGTTGCAGCTGGCAGCTGCAGTTACCTGGTCGATTAAGATAAAGTAGATTAAAACAAATTTAATATTGAAACATCCAACAGTGTATAAAATACAGACAGATGAGAGCAACATAAAGTGCATTGTTAAGGTTTATGGACCAGCATGAGCTACCAAAGAGCCATCGGGGCAGTAATTAGTCTCTGGATCTGGGTCTCTCCTCACACTATTCCTTCATCTGGAATGGAATAAGACAGATATTGAATGGGTAGGGAGTCAGTGTCACATGGGGACCCATCCCATCCAAGTGTGTTTGGTAGATGATATTTATGAGAGGATATGTAGAAGAATAGGAGCTCGTCAGGCAGATGCCAAGAACCCCCTAAAGATATGAGAAGGACTACAGGTGTAGATGGCAAACTAATGAACTATCTCTGGCTGCTGCATTTTCTGTTCAATATCAGAGGCTGGAGCCCATCAAACATGTGGGCCCAGGGGTCTGTAAATTAATGAGCAATACAGTGGTAAACATTGTCCATCAAAGTTGTCTGTATGATCGGTTGACTGCAACTTCCCTATCATATGATTCTTATCATTTTAATTTCCATCAGACCACTGTGATCATTTGCAGTGATGAACTGAACATAAATCATGAAAGCAAAATGACCTGTGCTGCATATCAGAGCCCCCAGAGGGCTTCCGTGTGTCGTGGGTTTATGCATTTTCCTTTATTTTGTCACCTTATTTTTCTCTGCGGCATATAAAGGCGGACGTTTCTGAAAGACGTGACGAAACGACGCGAACGCATCACAGGTTACACGACCTTACGACGTGTTATTTAAATCTAAGTATCCGAGAACCAAAGGTGTGGTAGCGTGGCCGAGTGGTCTAAGGCGCTGGATTTAGGCTCCAGTCATTTCGATGGCGTGGGTTCGAATCCCACCGCTGCCAAGAATGTATTATTTTCTGGATTAGCCATGACTCAGTTGAGTATGTGGAAGGCCGTAGACAGGTAGATTGGACCCGATGTCATCAATAACATTAAATGTCCAAGCGACGATGTGAATTTTAACGCTGCAGGTAACCCTTGGCATTCTTATGCAGTGCAAGTGCTCCCCCATGTGGCAGCTTCAAACATGACAATGTTGAGCTTTCAACCAACACTGATCCCGATAGTGGAAGGACAGCCATCCTTCCACTAAGACCACTTTCGATGAGGCTTCAGTGAACAGTTGATAGCAGCTGAAGACTAAATGCATCTCTCGGGTCCTTTGTCAGATCTTTGCAGACTTTGAGATACAGTTCATCTGCTGAACATATTTTTTAGGCCTCCCACTTCTTCTTTCGTTCTGGACTTGACCAGTTTACTCACATTTCCTTAAAAACTGACCGCACTCCATGCTGAGATATGGCAGTTTTTCCCCTAATACCTCTTCACGAATCAACTTGTTCGTCCACAAATACTATTTTATGTCGGGCAGATAGTGTTATCTCGGCCATTTAAATAGATTCAGCAAAAGATATGTGAACAAATGATGTGTTTTTGTATGACAGGCTACTAGTAACAAAGTCCTGACGATACAATTTAATACTGTCTGTTATGTGTTCACACAACACTCGTTCGTCTCTTGAGTTAGCTGCCTTTTTTATGCTTGAATGATTCATAAGCCAGTGAATGTGGTCAGGTACAAGGACTGGAAGCCAACGTGCAAGTAAAAAGTTTGAAAAACCTTCAGAAAGCCTGAAAAAATTAATTGTGCATAGCTACAGCAAAAGACTATAATAATGTCTTTGAACCAAAGAAATTAAGGGTGACTCAATTCTTTTGCACAAATACAGTATATGTAAATATGGTCTCTGGAGTTTTCTAGATGTTTTTATTTCTAAAAGTGTACAAAATTTGCAGCTACAATAATAACTGAACTCTATGAAATCACAAGTCTTTATGATACAAATTGGAAGCATGCTTTAAATACAATGACTTACAGTTTAGATAATTTTCTTTTTGTGATATAAAGTTAAATGTTTGCTTTAAAATAAACCACAATAAAGTCAAATTCCAGAGAAGTCAATAACATTCACATAATACATAATAGTTTTCAGCCGCCTGCTAGACTCACGTTAAACTCAGACACACACTGAGGTCTAAACATAAAAACAGCGGCTGTCTTTGAAAAGGGGAAACACAGAACTTGCATAGCCTGGTATTCTGGAGACGTATTTTTGGAGCACGTTTAGCTGGGTCTGGTGATTTGTTATTATCAGTCAGTCACCACTTACATTGTCACACTGTAATCAGTTAACAGAAGCTGTGTAAAAGCAGAGTCTCTCATCTGAAACTGCAATGCCTGAGATGAATGCAGTGCAGTGGAGCATCAGTGAAGGAATGTTTAGTTCTGACAAATTACGCAACATAGCATGAGTATCACCACGCTGAAACCCATCAGAAGCAGCAGAAAAAGGCGCCGGGGCTGCCGGGAGGTCCGGGACAGGCTGAAAAGCGACGAGGTGTTGCGAGGCGGTCGAGACTTCAGGTATTGCTCCACGGAGTCTGCGAGGGAGTAAGGCTTCGGGCTGTAGCCCAGATCTCGGCGGGCCTTGCCAATTTTAAAAGTGTGGCTCACTGCAATGTTCCTGACCTGCAGCGGAAGAGATGAGGCATTTATAGCTTCTTTTTTGTTGTTTTTTGTATTTCTTAATACGATCAGAGTCGTCCAAGTTAAAGGTCATTCTGTCAGGTTAACGGCTCACATTAGCCTCAGTTTGGCAAACTTAGTTTTACATTGTGATAACCTGTGACTGACGGATGCCTCCAGTTACTGTGTCTTCTTTCCTCTGAGTCTAAGGTTTCGGCATGTGAACACAGTCTGACAGAAGAGGTCAAACAGACACCGGTGAGACAAAAAAGAGTTCCTACTGTCCCTTTTCTTTTTTCCATCCATGAGTCACATTTTCTTTAATGATTTCAGTCAGTACACACCTTTTAGGTCTTTGGAGTTTTCCTGTATGACTCATTCAAATCTGTTGTGTATCCACGCATTAAGACCAAACTGCTGAATCCTGATTATCCTGCTATATCTGACAGTTATCCTGACTATATACAGTATTTTTCTCCATGCATTTCGAAAAGCCTTCAATTTTTCCTTGATTGTCTCACATGGAGTACATCTTGTCTTCCAGGAGTAACTCACTGCCACAGGCACCACTCCAGGACAGACACTATAATCAAATGTAGCTGAAATGTGACCCATGCATTTGTATTCTCTGGGCTAAAGTACACATCTTACAAAGTACACATATCCTTCTGCAGCTGCTCGGCTTCTTACTAGTGCCCCTATGAAGGGTGCTGAGATATGCCAAGTTTTCAGCATATAGCTTCTTGGGAATCACTTTGTCCATAAAAAATATTTTATGGCAATCAAACCGTGTTATCTTTGGCATTTTTTAAATTCAGCTAAAAAATTGGGGGAAAATTACTTGACATGGTTTTGCAACAGCATGCTAGAAACAAAGTGCCTTAAGATAGCATGTCAAAATGATCTTTTATGTGTAGACACAACACTGGTGCTGCCTTGACTTAGCAGCCTTTTTCATGTTTGAATGATTCATTGGTCAATGATAATACAAGATAAAGCACCGGTTTTAAAATAAGTGAAAAAGGAGCCAAAGAAAGAAAACCTTTGAAAGACTTTCAGGAACCCTGGAGAGCTACTGTTCAAGACCACGTCACAGAATTACCAGAAAGTTTGACGCCCTGGAAGCAGAATATAAAGAAATGACTCGTGACTTTTTGTGATGCCAGTGGGTCCAGAACATAACTCGTGATAAATTATAAAATTGATCTTTAATATTAAAATGTGCATTTTTGCAAAGGGAGACCATTAACACCAAAAATAATTATACCGTTTCATCATGGTTTTGTAGTTTTGTGATGTTTTGGGGTTTTGAATTCCTAGTTAATCTTTTCAATTCTTTTTCTGATTTTAACATTCTGCAGACTGAGTTTTGGATTCCTGCTTTGATCTCTTACAGCCGTGGTGATGTTGAGCTTTAGATTTTAAGTGTGATTTCGGCTGTGGTTCCTGTTTAGTTTTTGTTAAGATGGTTTCCTGCTGTGGTGTTAGTTTAAAATTCTTCATACATGTTTAATGTGAGTTTTTGTGTCACCATGTTTTGTCTTTTGATTATTTCCTGTTTTATTTAAAATTTCAGTTGTCCCTCACATCCTGCACCAGAATCTTTTTTTGCCCATCTGCCTGCTTTTCTCTCAGTTTCTTGTGCTCTTTTTATTTGTGTAACTTTTTAGACTTTGTATTTCATTTATTTATTTATTGAGCAGTAAAACTTCTCTGTCTCATGCATTATCTTTTTTTCTTTACCAAACAGTTCATTTCTGTTGGCAACATTTTAAAATATTCACTTCAAGGTACTTCATTTGAAATTCTATATAAGATATAAGAATAAAACCAGATGCTTAGTTGCTCCTTACAACAGATTGATTCAAATTTTGAAACTGTCTTCCTATGTGCCTTCACAGACCAGGAAGAGGAAAATCTCTGCGCATCACCCCGTGCCTCAACCTGAGGGTTGCCGGGATCATTTGAGACTGGCCGAGAGGTGGCACAGCCATAGCAACCGCCTCTGCAGTGATGTCACTTCCTGTAAACTTCACCTCAAACTTCCTGGTCTGACCCACGGCAGTTTATGTTTTATTTACAGGGCAACCACTGATCCCCACGGCCAGCAGCTGCCTGAGAGAGAGAGCTGCGCATGCAGGCCCATGGTGCTCAGCTTTGGTTTCTGTCTCATCACACATTCATGAGGACCTCACAGGCCGCGTGTGACGGAGGCGCCTTAAGACGTGTCGTACTCCAAGCTGCTCCTTTAATTTTATAGTTTTTTGAGTCAAGTAAATGTACGCAAAACCATCACAGATACAAAGACAGAATTAAAAGTTAAGTGTTCGTTTATCTGCTGAATTTAAAAAAGGGCTCACTTTAGTTTTTCATAATTCATGTGCAAGAGATAGCATCAGATGAGGGAGGGGGGGCTGGGGGGGCTGATCGGAAAATACTAATGTAGTCAGTCTCTGTCGTTGGAGAGACTTAAACATGAATGTTCTCATCAGACAGCGGGTAACTTCATCTCCAAGGTAGATATATGTACCGAGCTTGCCGGTGCTGTAACGTTCTGCAGTATAGAGTGACATCTTGAGTTAAAAATAGCTTTCAGAATCAGACTTAACCTTTATAGAAGAAGAAAGCTGCATAATTACCTCACTTCTGGTGAAAAGGAGCGGCACTGTTATCACCGGTCTCAGGACCACGTGCAGATATTCCACCAGGATGGCTTGAAATAGGAAGAAACACACACACACACACACACACAGATTTAGCAGCAGCTCACCAAAGTTTCACTCAACTATAGTGAAAGTGAAAGAGAGAAGAGCTACCTGCTGAATAGACGAGTGAAACCGGCAGATTTATCAACGGCTGGCTGTAGCCCAGCTTCTCAAACTGCAACAGAAAGTTGAATTCAAAACAGAGGTAAGAGCAGCTTTCAGAATCAGAGTTACTCTTCAGGTAATCGCTGGTTTTAGCTTTTTCCTTAAGTCTGCTGGCAGACGGAGGCATCAACTCACCAAAGGCATCAACCATTCAAACAGATTGACCGAAACGCCATCGTTAATAAAATAGGCCTGTCCACTCTGCAAAAAGAACAGTTAACATGTTAAAAATGACCGAAGCAGCTGTGAGGCCGGAGCAGTGGAACTCATCGTGTTTACTGTTTAAATTTTCTGAGGTGGACTCACAGCGACACAGCTCCTCTTCAGCGTGAGGGCCTCAGCTGCCTGCCTGTGGGCCAGTACCAGGTTATCTACGTGCACCCAGTTCATTTGAGCCCGGGGGTCACCAAACCGGAAACTGAACAACCGACGCTCCACGTTCATCTGAGCAAGGGACAAAAAGCTCGTCTTGCATCGTTTTCTTGATTTAAACATGGACACTAAACCCAAAAATGTGTCAAACTAACATTTTGGATGGTGATATCTGCACAAAAGCTGGGAGAAGAGTTGCAACAAAGGTGATGGGTCTAATTCAAAACCGGTCTGATGCAAAAACCTTATGTTCAACCCAGTGTTTTACTGTCAGTTTTACTAACTCTGGGTTTGCTAATATTTAAGTCCACATGTATACAGATTAATTATACATTTTATTTCACATCAATTCCAGACTAGTGGTTACAGAGACAAGCAACCGACAGAACATTAAAAGTCAACGCTTCTGGCCTCTTGGCCGGTAGTAAACCCAGAACATAATGTAATCCTTGCAGCCCTTCACCAGACTGTGCCGACAGCCGCCTCGCAGAGGAGACACTGGAAGAAAAGGCATCCGTAACTGGATGCCAGAAGAGCTCCATCAATAATGCAAACTCTTCAGACAGGAATAATTCTGCCAGCGAGGCTTCAGACACCGCGAGATGAACATTTTTTTCCAGTGGCAGCACAGAAGTAATTCATCATCACTGTAAGACACGCTCGCTTTAGTCCCCTACCATCACTCTGTGTAGGTGTCTTCTCTCCTCTGGTCCGTAGATGCCACAGGGCCGCAGGATGCAAGTGCGCAGCAGGCCTCCACCTTCATAAAGGAAGATCAAAATGTCACTTCATAAATATTTTAAAGCTTTTCTTTATTAAAATCTAATTGGGATTTTTTTTTTCTCTTCTAGAAGTAGTGGACTAAGTACATGCATTAAAATACCAATGTTACAAGTACTAATATACTCAGAAACAAGGAAAAGGGCTGCATTAAGACTTGTGCTTATTTATATCTATTTATATGATACTTATAATGTAATGTATCAAGATAGTTTTATATGTTGTATGATTAATTAACACAGATTTAAGGCAAATAACAACAACAACAACAACAACAACAATAATAATAATAATAAGGAAGAAGCAAAGAAGGAGAAAACTTCTGCAAGATAAATTTGAATGTCTTTTATGTTTATATCATTCACTGTATTTATATCATGCCAATTAAAGGAATTTTGCAATATAAAGAATTTTTAGCCAGGACATGGTAAGAGTGGGATTAAAAATTCCCATTTAACAAGAATAAACCTCCAGCAGAACCAGTGAGAAGCTGTGGCAGGTGAATGGAAAGAAAACGATTAAAAGGAGAGCATGGAGAAACAACAACTATGGCTGGACATTAAATAAGCCTGTGAAGTGTTCTTAAGTAAACCTTACATATAGACTCAATCAGGTGGAGCAGGTGCAGTGGAGCAGATTTACTTAAAAATGGCTTTGTAGGAGTCACATATGAATTTAAAAAGACAAAGATGTGTATGCTGTTCATCAGATGTTTAAATGGTGTTTGTGTTTGATTACGTTCATTTTTTGTGGTTGGTCTCATGATTGGACCTGATTGCCAGTATTAGGGATGGAGTCAGCTGGAGGGCAGAGGGGTTTTTCTCTCTCTTCTCATTAATAAGGATTCGAAACTTATTTTCCAATCTCAGCGAATCAACTGAATCAAAACAAAAGTTTGCAGACCCAGTCTTAGCATCTCAGTGACTTTTAGGTTGTTCCTGACATCAGTACAGACATCCTGTTATTATTATTATTATTATTATTATT
>NW_024582442.1:257238-326980 GCF_018398535.1 Haplochromis burtoni
TTATTATTATTATTATTATTATTATTATTATTATTATTATTATTATTATTATTATTATTATTATTATTATTATTATTATTATTACGTACACAAACACATGACCAGCTGCAGTAGATAATGAGACATGCATGCTTTTAAGCTTAATTGCATGTTGGTGCTCACTGTTGGCGTGCAGGTTTCACTGAAGGAAAGGCTTTATAAATCACAGTGTAAAAAGCAACAATACTGTATGAGAAAATAAGCCATTATATACACTCAAATATATACTTTACATGTGTGTTTAAGACATCAATGTCAAGTGACTGCTGCACTAATGAGACTGTTCTGGCCAGCGCCGAGTTTAAAACACAATCACTGTTGTATGATCGAGTTGCACACCGAGTCTCCATGGAAACTGTTGCCTCTATTTTCTCTCACTCTTTCAAACACACATTTTTGTTGCTTTTTGGTTTTTTTAAACACAGAAAGCAATTTTCTCTCAATGTGTCCTTTCCCATGTAATTCAGCGATGAGGCACAGCTATCAATTTCAAAACCTTTGAGGGAGCCCCCGTTGGCTGCGATGACCATCTGCTCCGCAATCGCTTTAGTTCTGGAGTAGTGGTCAATATGCTGCAACAGAAACATAAATACCGCCTTATTATTTCCCCCTAAAGTGCAGAAAATTGCTGGCAAACGTGTATTTAGTAGAATTGCAGAGCTATTATTGGTGTGACAAAGGTTTTGCTGGAACATTAGTGATGTGGTTTGTTATCGTTAGGGTGGTGAGAATGCAGTTATTTTAAGTACTCACAGCATCAAGGGGCACATATGGCACCGAAGCCTCATCACCATCCACAATCGGTTTCCCTGCAAACACCACGTTGATGGTGCTGGTGTACACCAGTCTGGGGATGCTCCTCTCCTTACACACTGTATGAGACAGAGGATCACAACAAAGAGAGTCAAATCTATGAATGCTGACATAATGCTCAATATGCCACAATGTATTATGCAGGTGTGCATCCATTTATAAAATGTCACTCTCTAGGCACCTTTCTAAAACCCAAGGTCAACGAACAAAGCATAAAAGACAAACAGTAAAAAGGATAATAAAAAAGCAGTATTAGAAAATAATTGGATTTAATGTTTAAAGAGAATAAAGCAGTATTAAAAAATGGGGTTAGAGTTTTGACTTGAATAAGGGAAGCAAGCCAGTATTCCTGCTATCAGGAGGAAGTGAATTCCAGAGCAGCTGAAACCTCTGTTCTCCATAGTAGTGAGATGGGGAGAGGGAATAATAAGGTGAGTGGTGGATGAAGACCTAAGTAAATAATACAAGAAGGGAGGAGTCAGGATATGGATACATTTGAATGTGAAAAGCAATATTTTGAAAGTGATTCTACAATCTATGGGCAGCCAGTGAAACTGTTGAAGAACAGAGGTGATGTGCTCTCTGGAGGGTGTGCGAGTTGTGATCTGGGCTGCAGAATTCTGAAGAATTTGTAATTTGTAAAGGGACTTGTTGGGAAAATCAAAGAGAAGAGAATTACAATAATCAATCAAAGCAGGGACAAGGATAGCAACAGCATGGGAGGTGAGGAAAGGACGGAGACGATTGATGTTGCGTAAGTGGAAGCAGGCGAACTGGGTGATGTGATTAATATGAGACTGAAACGGCAAAGTGCTGTCGGGGATGACACCCAGACTCTTAACCTGATGGGAGGGAAGGATGGAGGAGTTGTCAATATTAATGGGAAACTTGTGGGATTTGGTTAATGTGGAAGCTGTGCAGGCAAGTAGAACTTCAGTTTTATTACTCTTGAGTTTGAAAACATTGGAGGTGAACCAGATTTGACCTTCATGAGGCAGTCACAAAGGGAGATGAGTGGAAGGGTGAAATTGGGTTTGGAAGAAATATACAGCTCAGTCTCATCTGCGTAACAGTGATGGTTAATATTATATTTTTTATATATGTGATCAAGTGGAAGCATGTAAATAAGGAATAAAAGAGGCCCCAGTACCGAACCCTGGGGCACACCAGCAAGAACAGAAAATTTTCTTACCATTTATGACGTTATTGGTTCCACCAATGTTGACGGACTCCACCTGCTCTTTCCTCAACTAAAAGCCAGAGACAATGAGGAAGGCTGTTACTCCTGACTGCATATTTTCTCTTCTATAGATAATACAGCCCTTGTTTCCACCTCTGCACAATAATGACTTTACATCCATCTCACTTAGGCTCTCATATTAGATTTGAAAGAAAATCTACTTTGAGAGCAGATAGAAGCCAAATAGCATTAAATATAGTAAAAATAGACACAAAAATAGGAAAAATTTGATTGGATTTTGAGTGATGTACAACAGAAGAGCAAGAATACAAGTATACAAGTCTGCAGCAAACAAATGTGTCCATGTGATGGCAATTTTGTTTTTTTCCTCACTGACTTTTTTATATTTGGATTTGGAATCCAAGGCTATGGAGACTAAAGATGAACTACGTATTTGTATACATCAATGCTAGCCACTGTAGATGAGGAAAACAAGGCATAAGCAATATAAAGAGCAGCCTCAGAAAAAGTCAGAAGCTACATCAGCTGACATTAAAGAGCTGAGCTATCTGGCTGTCAGACTGAACCGTTTGCAGTCAAACTGTTTGGTGGGCAATGCAATATTTAAAAAAAGAAATTTGTGGTCATATGTTGTTTTGTGTTTATGAGCTCTAAAGCAGAAGCCGAATGGCTAAACGGGAGGAGTACTCATTTATAAATGTTCTTTGTTTATGAGCTTTGCTGTTTTTTATGGAAACTTGGTTCCCACACTGAAAAAAAGACATCCTTAAGTCAGAATTTGGGGTTGTTATTAAAATTTCAAGTGAATAACTTGAAATTAGGATTAGCGTTACTTACTGACTTGAAATGCCAAGAAAATAACTCAAGATTAACCCCCATAAAATCCTTTGAAATTCTGTGTTATTAGGTTATTATTTGAGAAAATAAAACAACATTTTAACTTATGGAAAGCAAAATATAGTCTCATTTCTTTTGAGGACTTGGTAGTTATCTTATGCGTAACAGACACTTCATTTCATAGCTATGGCACACAGCTGGAATCCTTTATAAGCGTATGAACTATTGAGGATATCCACACATTTTTTAAGCACTTGTCCAGCTTTTGGGCGGCAGGAGGCTGGAGCCTGTCACTGACACCCACTCCTGAAAGGCGGGGTACACACCAAAAATATGATGCATGATATTAGATAATGTAAAAGAAAAATAGAAAATAAAAATTACATAGCTTGTGTTTAATATGCAACACTGGACACATTTATTTGTACATACTTAATTCATACTTTTTAACACTTTTTGACTTACACAGCTAAAACTTACAACAGGTGTTACATGTGTTTTTAAAATATTGACTTTCTGTCTTTAGTCTGAGGATGAACCTTGAGGTGCTATTTTTCCTGCTGCTAGTAGCCTTAAGCAGCTCCTATGATTTGCATCAAGAGAGCATGGAAAAACAACCAGTCGTGCAGGTCAGCCTGTCATGTGTTCACGGTTTGAACAGAAAGCGTGACATACCAAACAAGGCTGTTCCTCCACAGGAGGTTTAATAAGTGAAACATGACTTGTTTGAATGACTGGCTGTTGGGGAAAAAAAGCAGAGGAAGGCATGAAGTCACCTGCTCTGGGCCAGACATGCCATAAGACGCCGTGTGGAACATGCAGTCAACCCCTTCACACACTTTATACAGGGAAGAATAATCTCGAATGTCACTCTGTAAGAAAGTAGAACAAGACAATCAGATAATTAGTTATAACTCTGAGGACACAAAAGATGCCTAATCAGATTCTTCTGGGAGGATGAAGGTAGGCTTGTACTGTTGATTTGCTTGAAATGTACAACAGCAAAACATTAACACCCAGTGCTTTTCATGTAAAATGGTCAATATCTAACCCCTGAAAGGACAGTTATAATTAAGGTAAGTGTGCCAAGAGGAGTACAGGTGAAACCCGAATCATGCTTCCACCCTCTTTGACCCAGGCAGCAGCTGGTGCGCCGAGACAGATCAATCACCCGTGTCTGTTTCCAGCCAAGACACATACGGACCGAAGAGGCACGCTAACACGAGGAAATACTAGAATTCATTTCCTCGTCTCCACACAAAGTTGTGTCAGTTAGGTGAAAACAAATCATACCTTTATAACCCAAACCTGTGCTATGAGTGACACAACAGGCTTCAGACCTGGACTTCAAATGGCTTTTCATCACCATGTAGAGACCTGACATGTGTTATAAGATGTTATCAAACAATAGGTGTCCTGTGCTGTTACACTGCGGTATAGTATTAAGTGTTCTCCAGGGCAAAGCTATAAGGAATGTGTGGAGAAGGGGGGTAAACAGAGTAAAGCCATACCTGATAGAATGTCGCTCCATCGGGAATATCACAGGGAGGCTTATTCAAGTCCAGAAGGATTACTGAAAACCCTTCATTTGCCAGTTGTCTCCCAAGCCTGAAACCAAAGTATCCCCCTCCTCCCGTCACTACCACTTTCCCCTTTGGGACACCTCGGTGCTTTTCCTCTCCCAGTCTGGAGGCCACACAGTCGGGGCTGCTGCAGGTAGCAGCGGTGGCGGTGTTTACTCTGTTTCTCACAGCCACAGAGGGGCCGGAGGCGACTGCTGGGGCTGGATGGATGACCCACGGCTGCTGAGCGAGGTGGGCGATGTTGTGCCCGTGGTGCCCGTTGGTCTGCAGGCGACAAATGGGGACGCTTTGGCAGGGAAACTGCTTCACCTGGCACAGAGAGCCTCCGCTTTCAGTCATGCTGGGACTGCACAGCTCCATGGATGCTCTGATGGGATTTTAAAGAGGAATAAAATGCATATTCACTGTTTCGGAATCATTAAAAACTGACCGGTAATGAGTATTTATCTTAACTTTCTGAAAGTGTCCTGTCATTTATAATCCCTTTGTTTTCACATCATTCAAGTTCCGACAGCTGTACCACTTCAGAGTCTTTCATTATTTAAAATAGAGCTCAGTGCTCCTGAACACCACTTTTTCCTCTTTGTTGAGTTTTGATAAAGAAGATGTCAGAGATGACAACTGGTCAGACATTTCACTCATAAATAATAAAGTTATGTTTTATAGACTGCATATAACACACGGATATTTAAGGGGGTGGGGAGGGAGGTATTCTGAAAGAAGAATTTCTGATACATATTTTTACTGTATGTGTGTATATGTATTTTTTATTTGCTTTTGGCCTGTAGTTAATAACCCCTTCATGTTTCGCCAAATTAGGCAGAATATCACGTGTTTTTCGCTAAAATAAACGAGCCTAATCTATGAATAAACGCAGGTCCGACAGCGATGACGTGCACTCTTTAATTAAATAAAAATTCCTTCCTGATAGTCATCTCTATATGTCACATCTACTCACCCGATTGCTCCTGTCCTCCTCGCACATCCGTACCCGTGCTGGTGGATTCATGCAATAATACAGTCTATACCTCGCCGTCGGGCCCTCTCGATGCGTCACCTTTCTCACCTGTCACACACCTGCACTTTACATCTGCTACCGTAATGTCTGCAGGCAGTGCGCAGGCAGTGCGCAGGCCCGCGGCAGCGAGGATCACATTTCTAGAAGCGCCGGATGGACGAGCAAGCACCTCATTTCAGTTTTTTATGTACGGAAGTTGTTGGGGTTTTTTGCCACACACACACACGCGAAAAAACGTAACACTTAAATTAGTTACAAATAGAAAGTTTTAATATAATAACCCAACATTTTCACTTACAGATTGCAAAAAACATAATTTTTATTATTTTAAACATTATAATTAATTGTGAGGAACACCTCTGGTGGGAATTTGGATGCAGAGCTTAATAATAACTAATGATTAAATGCAGAGTGGCTATACACACAAGGAGAGTGAAATGAAGTGAATGATGAAGAAATACAAAGTGCATCATGGGAAGCCATTGGATAATCCAAATTGCCACTAGGTGTGAATGTGCGAGTGAATGTGAATGGTTGTCTGTCCCTGTGTGTTGGCCCTGCGACAGACTGGCGACCTGTCCAGGGTGTACCCCGCCTCTCGCCCTATGACAGCTGGGATAGGCTCCAGCGCCCCCTGCGACCCTGAAAAGGATAAGCGGAAGCGAATGGATGGATGGAATTTTGGAAACCCTTTAAAGCTTTATCATAAAAAGAGGCGTCTGTCTCCCGAATCCAAAGTGGGAGCTGAAGGCTCTGCCCCCACTCTACTTTTAAATGAACCATAAGTAGGTCTTCAGTCAGAGAGAGATAAAATTAAATGTTACTGTTGAGCTGAAATTAGTCAGTCTTCTTGGCAAGTCCTCCAAAACAAAAACTAAAAAAATTGTAGTTTCTAATGTGGCCCTTGGGAAAATTAATTCCTCCCTCATGATCTAAAAGCTCCAGGGTCACCTTCTGTCTTGTGGTAAATAAACTGGTTCTTTCTATCGTGCTTTTCTACTCTACTTGAGTACACAAAGCTCTTTCTACAACATATTCCATTCACACATGCACTTTTTTATGCCTAAGTGCTTTCTGTCTAACAGTCACCCTCCAATGGGCACATGGAAGAGCAACTTGGGTTCCAGGATATTTGACATGCAGATTCCAGCAGCCAAAGATTGAACTACCAAGCTTCCAATTAGCAGATGCCCTGTTCTACCTCCTGAGCTAGAGCCACTTACCTGCACTTTGTCCATACAGCTCTGAGGGCTAACTGATAGTAGAGGCAATAAGGATCAACAAATACTTAACCAAAAAAGTAACTGCTAACTGTGTTCTTGCTGCCTCCTTTACTTGCAAACCCTCTGCAGGGCATCTGTGAGCAGCTCGAGTAAAGTAAAAGAAATAACATCTGATAGAGCACAAGATGAACCAGGCTGTCCTGTTTTGCCTTCTGTGACAATGGTGTGGACTGGTGATGTCAAGTTGCACAGGCTTTTTAACTCAGTGCCACAGAAGGAAGTTTAATTTGTATCTTTTTACCCGCTTGACATGACACATCCTACACAGTGTTTTCCCAAAAAAGAGACATTATAAAAGAGAGCGATGCCACTCATAGAAAGTAAGCCAGAAAATTCTTTGGGTAATTTACATCAGATTTCACTACGCCCATCTTTTGATGCCTGCTTCCAGCAGGATAACATTTGGGATGTGATGGAACAGGAGATTCACAGCATGGATAAGTCTACAGCAACTGTGCGATGCTATCATGTCAACATGGATCAAAACCTTTGATGATGTTTCCAGCACCTTTTAATTTGTGCCATGCAGAATTAAGAGAGTGAGGAAGGCAGAAGTGATCCATCCTATCAAGATGTACCTAAGAAAGTGGCCAGGAAGTGTATTTTCTGGTGAGAGTTTGCTCATCCTGCCGTCATTGCAGCGGTAAGTCAGCAGTCTGCATAAATATCAAGGACAAAAAGAAAAGGGAAAGTTTT
The DNA here is from genome assembly GCF_018398535.1 of Haplochromis burtoni. Taxonomy (NCBI): domain Eukaryota; kingdom Metazoa; phylum Chordata; class Actinopteri; order Cichliformes; family Cichlidae; genus Haplochromis; species Haplochromis burtoni. The sequence continues at coordinate 264,709 of NW_024582442.1, forward strand.
ATCTCTTGATAAATGCAAGGAGTTGTTTCTAGTACACGGTGAGTAGGGGCACCTGCTTTACATATCAGCAAATGACCTTTGCCAACAATTCTTTACTTGGAAGGTTAAACCATTATTTAGTATTGTATCCCCACAATCAGAAATTTCCTTAATTATAAAGACTAGGAGTCATAAAAGGCACTGTGAATTTATTTGTACATGTTTTAGACTCACTGACTGGTAGTAAACTTATGGTTTTTCATAAGACAAGATTAAAGAGACTTGGAAGGATTTAGAACAAGGTACCAAATGAATGAATGAATGAATAAATAAATAAATACATAAAAGTAGTAAATGGCTATGTTTTTTTAAAAAAATTCCTCAAGCTGACATTTGGCAGCAATTTTATTATAAATGAATATTCATCAGTGGACGAATGTTCATTAGTTCCTCAGGTTCTGCTGCACAATAACGTCTGAACAAATACATTTTTGAGTGTTAGTGAATAAATGTGTTTTAAGTGTGTAAAATAACAGGTACAACTCACAAAAACCATAAAAATGTAATTACAGTGAGAGTAAAGCATTCAAACACTATGTGAGTCAGATCACTACGAGAAAATAACAGAAAATATTTTCATTGAAAAAGGGAAAGAGAAAATGTGGGGTCAGGCATCGAATGACATCTCTAACTTGATAACCGGTCAGGTAAAACACTCACTCCTCGCCCTGGGCTTTTGGAGAGGACAGAAATAGAGGGCTCATTTCTTATTTAGCAGACATTGAATACACTGAACGTAATTAAAGAGGTGGGGAGGAGGAGTCTTAAGCAGCTGCCGAATGACTGAAGCTGTCTCATATCAGAGCCATTTGGAGACAAGCTGCAGTAAAAACATTGTGGTGCACTTACTTTGTCTTTTAAAGAAGAGTGCATTATGTGCTGATTTAATTCAGACCTCATTTTGTTCAACTGAAGTTTCGACTGTGCTTTTTGTATCTTTTTGTAGAAGCATGCACACATTTTCTAAAGTTAACTAATTTATTCATTTATTTAAGTCTCAAGCAGCTGCCGAGACGACCGGAGCTGTCTGGTGTCGGGGCAATTTGGAGACAAACTAAAAGGATTGTGGTGCTTTTTGTATGATTTTGTAGAAGCATGGACCCATTTTTAAAATTTACTTATTTATTTATTTATTTATTTATTTATTTATTTATTTACATGCAAGTATAGATGCGTAACAAAAGCCATTAAAAAAACAGACCGCTGGACAGAGGCCATCCCTTTTGTTTGCCATCCAGGTAACAGTGAGTAATGTCGTGTCATCAGCAAACCAGACCTGGTAATGATTCTTTTTTAGCACATCCACAACGCATGTCATCCAACAACAGTTCAAATGAAGGCGACTGCTACCCTCAGGTGTAGGTGAGGTACCAGCTACAGCGGCCTGTGCCTGAGGGTAGCAGGTATCTACAGTTGTTAGTGGTTGAAGTGAGTGAAGGAGTTTGTTGTGGCTTTTAATATTTTTATTATACATATATCATCCATTAAAGACTAGTGAATAAGCTGCATATGGAAAAAAAACTGCGTAATATAAAAGTTCTGTTTTCGAAACCTTGACCTCAGCATTGTGACGCTCAGGAACAATCTGATGAGGACTCCCAGATATTTTATCCCTAATGGTGTCGCGCCTGTCGCTCTGAGCCAAAGGGGTGAATAAAGGTGGGGAGCATTGCATACGGTCATTCACGGTGACCTTCTTACCTGCTCTTCGTGAACCAAAGAAGTCCAGTTGCAGTTACATAAATCTTTGATTTATTGTCTGTGTCGGTGTGCATTTGCTCAGAATTACTTTTTTTTTTTAAACAAAAGAAAAGAAATTTAACCAGTACCATAAAGCGAGCCATACAACACGAACACGTCTTTCCCCAGCTGCTCATTTGCTATTTCAGCACTCTCTGTGATATAAAAAGGCTTGAGTTACTCTCATTAAAGCCTGTCCAGCACAGCCATGAATCACAGTCGGCAGGGAGCCTTCACCTTGTCTGACCTGCTGCCGCAGTGAGGGGAAGGAGCGCCGTGGTACAGACAGACCTCTCATGTCTGCAACCTTGCCGAGCTCTCCGCTGAGGTGAAGTTCACGGCGAGGACTGGAAATAGGATGAGGAGCTCATTAAAGTTCCAGTGCAGCGAGCAGAGGGACAGCAGTAGGATGTAAAGTAGAAGGAGATCTGTCAAATCTGCAAGTGACAGTGTAATTCAAATGTAAATCAACTGTAATCTTAAAATTTAAGAGTTCAAAACGTCATAATAAAGCTTGTCCACAGTGGACTGTTAAAGGTGCGTTTGAGAAAGTGTGTATGTATGGACAAAAGGTTCGTCTGTGTTTGTGTGTGTGTGTGCATAACGATTAGACAAATTCCCTCTTGGACAGCTACTAATAAAAATATTTTTCTGGTATATATATAACTCCACTTTAACTTTGATGACATCAAAACAGGCAAACAGTAAAAGACAAATGAGTGGCATGCCAGTTATGTCATCAGTCATGAGGTGAAATCATGGCTGGTGAAGCTGGGATGTTTGTAGATTGGACACTTTGTAAGAAGTGAACAAGACACCTTCATGAATATGTAATAAAGCTAAAGGCTAGCCAGCATAAATTAGATTAGAAACTGAGCAAAGACAACCAGCAGCGTGCCAATCTCTGCTTTTTCTCACACAACAACACACTGGAGAGTGTGTGAATGTGATTCTTTACAGATGTGACTGGATGTTTGTCCATTTAGAAAGGAGGCTGCTGGTTAAACTCCGGATTCAACATGAGTGAAATTATGCAGCAAAGCCTGTGCGGAGTTCTCCTGTGACACCAAGAAGAGATTAAAATGAATGAAAAGTAAACGTGTGCTGGTGATGCTTGAGGGAAGCTGAAACAGCTGTTAGTTAAAGTGCTTGCACATATTACTCAAATGCACTTGTTTTGGAAAGGATGGCTCTACCGATCCACCAGAAAACACCAACAGGCGTACAGGTTTTCTCAAACAGCAGGGGGCGCTAGACAACAGCTTATAAATACACCCAGAGCCTTAAAGGCCAAAAAGGTTTCTTGTTCTTTTTAAGCCCACTTGATACTGAATGATACGACTTAAAGTCACTCTGTGAGAAGACGATCTGATGCCAAACCAGTTTCTCCTGTTTGCTGTGGAAAAAGAAGTGACCACGTGGGCAGAGGTCGGTGTATGGGTGATGTGTTTACTTCTTGGGTATTGATTTAAGAAAAAAACCCAAAAAAAACAAACAAAAAACAACGACGTTCTTGTTCAACAGGACTTCAGTGAAAACATCAGCAGTGATTTATAATGAATGAGATTCAAATAGCTGAAGTGATGAATTTAGAGCAAGAAGCACGTGAAGCAGCTCTCTGACAGCTCTGAGCTCTTTAGGAAGATGACCGCTGGATGATGGAGCCACTGTGTCATGTGGGTGGAAGGTTTTCTGAGGTAAAGGAGCCATCGTTTGTTATTCAGCGACATGCTGAAACCCAACCTGTCAGGCTGCACAGGAGTATATATTGCAGGAGCTCGCGAGTGCAGCTAAAATACTAAAGAGATAAATATCAAAGGCAAAATCAGTGCATTTTCTCTTTCCAAAGAAATGCAGAAAACGTTTGCACTTTTACAATGTGACAGACAATAACACACCACCATATAATGATGCCCACAATCTACTAGACAATAGAGCAGCGATTTAATATCCTTGTTAAAAGCCTTAAGTGAAGGTTGTTATTTCAAAAAAGCCTTTATAATCCTTTCATTTCATGCTCATTTTAGAAAACAGGAGCTGCGAGGTCACATGGGAGAAAAAGCTGTTTGAACGGAGAGTGCACCGAGAGGATTTTAAGCCAAATCAATTAGCGTGACTTTATGCGTAACCTCCCTCAATGACTTGTGTGATGGAAAGTGGGGCGCTGGGAGAAAGGAAGCTGTGCACGGTGGAGAGGTTAGAGAGTCGGGCGATTATCGTGAAGCAGCGTTTGGGATCGTGAACCGAAGGATCACGGAAGCAGAAGAAAGCAGGAGTCAAGGCACATGCGGTCACTCTGTGGAGCTGAACTAAGACACTGCACTTTATAGCTAAATGCAAACATTATCACATTACTTCAGTGTGTTTACAGCTCAGTGTTAAGCTGGTAACATTTACAAATCTGCATTAAGGCAAAGTACAACTACACTCAATACAGATTAGATTAGTTTTGCAGCTAGATTTATTAAGCAATAATCCTGTGAAGACCAAAAACGCAATGGAGAAAAGACGAAGAAGAGTCGGCAGATAAAAGATGGATACACACTCACCAGCCTATTTTAGCTACACCTGTTCAAATGCTTGTTAATACAATTATATAACCAGACAATTACGGTGCTTGTTAGGCTGAATATTTAAGAAACTGCTCATCTATCGGGATTTTCCTGCACAACCATCTGCAGAGTTTTCTAATCCCAACACTGGAATTGTGTTCATTTTAAAGACAGTTTAACCTAAACCTTAAAAACAAAGCCAACAAAATAACTATCCTTATGTTGTCTATATTGTGGGCACATCTTACTTTAAATAAGCTTTTTAGATATTTATTGATGTAATAATAGTGCTGCTAAACTATGTAAAATAATATATAGAAAAGCAAAAATTTTGGAAATCACATTTAGTTGTATATTTTTAGATCTTGGCAGTAGAAAGAAGAAGTACAAAGAAGTCCAATCATATCTTTAGTCGCCCTTGATCTATGACATCATTAAACACTGATTTCAATGGCTAATTTCGGGTCTTATTGTGCTTTAGGGCAGCCCTGCTCTGTGAGCTGCCACCGTATCGGTTTTGGTGTTCCTGTTTCTCAGTCAGATTCATTTATTTTGTCTGTGAGAATGACAAATATCTACTTTATGAGTGTCCCTGTTTTCTCAGTTAGATGCTCGTTCATCATTCATCTGAGTTTCTAGTCCCCTTTTTCTGATAACCACATAAAGTACATGCTCCAATTAATGTCACAGTTGCTAATAGATACACTGAGATGATGCTGGCCAAAAAAGCCACATCCCAGGCTTTAGAAGAGTTGTGGGTGACTTCACAGTGGCTGTGTCTCATTTTAGCGTACCGGAGCTCATAAGAGTCGAATAGGTGTTGGAATATTTGAATCTGGATCAAAGTGGTGGATCGAGATTCAAGCTGCAAGCTGGGCTAAAAGAGGAAATCTGTGTTTCTCTGCTGCAATTAGCATCCCAACACCGATGGGTGGTAGAAACTGTGGGAGTCTGGTTATTTTTATCTACTGTGGTCATTAACTTAAACACACACACACACACACACACACACACACACACACACACACACACACACACACACACACACATACTGATCACCAGGAGACAGAATGCAGAAATGCTATAGAAGTCACCAATAAAAATCAATCAATAAAAAAAGTTTTGGCGTTTTCCTTACGTGGCCTCCAAGTTTAATAAAGAGAGGTAGAGTGCAGAGTAATGGCTGACTGCACTGGCACAGGAGGAGAGAGGACAGAGAGGGTGAGGGGAGTGTGCCTCGGTGACCCCCGCGCAGCCTTCAACATATAGGAAGAAAATTACCATCAACCACCAGACAAATTCTTGTCAGTGGGGTCAGAAATCACGACACATTTTCTAAAGCATACTCAGAATACAAGAATAGTTTTAATGTTTTTCTTAGAACTGCATTTAACTGAAACCACTGCAGTTATACTCTAAGAAAAGAGAGTGAGAGCAATCATGTGGCTGTTCAGACCTGTGCGCTATTGTTTCTTTCGCTGTGATGACTAAAATTCATTTGTGACTTTTAAAATACTTCTCGAGAAGAAAAACGCTGCTGAGGTCTAATTGTGAGTTTTTCCAGGAGCACGGACTGCTTCTACCCAGATGGGCTGCATGGGTTTGTACTTGGATCACATGATCACATGAAACCTGAGTCAAAATCCATTCACCTGAGAAAGCTGGAATTTTTCATGAGGATGATGATGAGGATGTTTGGGTTTTGGGGGAACATTGAGTTAAATAGGTTACTCTAAGGGATTTAGTACTTATTTGTAAATCATCAGAGACTCAAAATCAGGAGGAAAACAATCAAGTGAAATCATTTGTTCTTAATAAGAAGACACCTGGGTGGTTAAATTACCAAACAGGTCTAGTATACTCATTTAAAATGACAAACAAGCCAAACTCAGATATCAAACTTTATGTGTACACGCTCACACAGTTGCTGCAGATTTGTCAGCTGTACATTCATGATGGGAATTTCTTGTGTCACCATATAAGGTGATTGAGATCTGGTAACTGTAGAGGACATTTGAGTTCAGTCAACTCTGTCACGACCTGGCTCAAAATCTCTTCTCACTAACCAGAGTGTAAGTGCAAAGAGGTTTTATCTCAGCATAGCAGGTTAGCTAAAATGGCTGGTGCCACCAAGGCAAAGACTAGTGAGCTTCTGGAAAGCCTGTCTCAGGTACGCTTTTATCCACAAATGACTAGGTGTGGCCAATTAGCACCAACTGAACACATTGAGGAGATTAGGGGCTGCAGAGGGGTGTAACAAACTCGTTGTCATGTTTGAGAAAGCAGTTTGAAATTACCCTGCAGGAAGCAGACATCAGAAGATTGGCACACTGTGGTCATGAAGGGATGGAGATCAGCAACAACACTCAGGTGTTCAGGCTCTAGGGTTTAGACCATGCTCATTTGATACTATGGGGCTCAAAGCATGCCAAGAAGCTATCCCCCACACTAATACACTACAGGCCGTCTAAACTGTTGATGCAAGGCAGGATAGATCCATGCTTTCATGTTCTTTTCTGACTTTCTCTACAGTAGCATAGACCATATCACAGCATAATCTGACAAGCAGATTTTACTCTAAGGCCGTTCTTTTACAGGTCAGAAGGTTGAAGGGGGGGGGATGTTCTTTGCTAAGGTGAGTACGTTTCGAGCAGGGTCCTTTTTTAGTCTCGTGGGATTCATAGATCAGGGTTAAAGAAAAAATTCCTGTGAAAATGTTCAGGTGCAAGGACTGGACTAAAGAATGAGTGATTAAGTAACCAATGCCCAGAGAAAACCTCTGAAAGACCTTCAGAAAAACTGGAGAAAGATTACTCAAGAACGCTTTGAAAGCTCACAAGAAAGTGTGGCTCCTTGGAAGCAAAATATAAAGAAATGGGGGGTGGCTTTGATTTTTGCACAGTACTGTATTACTCTACTCTTCTTCTAATGTTAGCATGAGATCCTGAAATGTGGAGCCTGGCTTATGTTTAGCATCTTCTGCATACTTCTTTTTATTAAACTTTTTAAAATTGATTTTTCTTTTCCACAGACTGTTTTTGTTTTGTTTAGTTTTTTTGCACAAAGACAGAAGACTCTGTAACAGCTTGGCAGGGTCAGCATGCTAATAATCCTCAATTCTGGAAAAGGTCTATTGATCACACAGTAGCATATAATCAGTAAGGTATGCTCTTGCTGATCCATTTGCTCTTTTGATTACCTAGCTGGTGAACTTTCTAAACCTCCACACTGTCTGTGCTGTAAGGAGTGAGGATGTGTTTTCTGTCTTTCTCTAAGAAAGAAATCAAGACTAATCAAGCCGATCAACATCTTCCAACCTTCTTCTGTCCAATTTTGGTGAGCATGTGTGAATTGTAGCATCATGTAGTTTTCTTTTCTTAGCTGAAAGGAGATGCACCGAGTGTGGCGTTCTGCTACTCAAGATTTGACATGTTGTGCATTCAGAGATGCTCTTCTGCACATCCTAGTTGCAACAACTGACTACCTTCAGCAGGTTTCTTGACCACGCATGCCTGCATGTCTACATCAGATATTTGCGTTAACAAGCAGTTGGCAGCTGTATTTAATAAAGTGGCCAATACGGGTGTGCTGAATATACAGCAAATGGAGCATAAAGCAGATTGTGGCTAGAAATACAATCCAGTAAAACAAAAACAAAAAAACATATTTAACCATAAAACTGCAAAAGTTTATGAACAAATAAAGTTTTTACTGTTATATGTACATATGCATTTTATTTCATTTCATTTTTTTTAGTATTTATATTGGAATTTATATATATGGGTTTTTTAGTGTGTATCACAGCTAACGAAAATGTTAACAACAATGTAGGTACAATTATATAGCTGATGGATTTCGGAGCCTTTCGGACGTAGAGATAAAGGAGAAGGAAAATGAGAAAGTGACAGACACACATAATTCTTTAGAGGATGAAGCTGGAGGCTCAGGACAGAGATGAGGCTACTTCAAGGACAGATAAAATGAGAGGGAGGAGCAAATATCTGTGTTTTTTGTTTTGTTTTTTCAGGAAACGCTTCAGCTCACTCCAAAAAGAGCAAATACTAAAAATCAACAGAGAATATAATGACTGGGAAAGGTTAAACAGAAATGCTGTATTTAAGGATAAATGTATCTTCAGCTGATTAGTTCAGCCTATTTCTAGTATTCAAAGCTCGTATTTTTTTTAAACCCCCACACAGAAAGGCTGAACAGCAGCACAGACCATATCACAGCATAATCTGACAAGCAGATTTTACTCTAAGGCCGTTCTTTTAGAGGTCAGACGCTTGAAGGGAATCGATATTTGGCAAGTTACCTTTCGGTCCACCACTTCAGAGCCCAATCAGCCGAGCAGCTGTCCTGATGCACCTAATGGCTCCAGGACAGTGAGAGGATAGAAACAAAGGGCCTCTCCTGCAGAAACTCCATATCTGTCTTCTGCTTAGGAAGGGGACATAAACATAAATAAAGATGAGAGGAACAAGAATGCACGTGCATTTCAAGGAAGGAAAGACAAGACAAGGAAGGGAGCAAACGGGATTAGCATCATCTCTTGTCCTATCGCAGTGACTGCAGCGTCCTCCAGTCGTCCCTGACAGAGCCCATCAGTCTGCCTCGGCTCTGATCTCCGCTCCATAACACACTGGCATCTGCAGAGTTATCTAGTGCACACACAGACTCACTGAAAAACAACAAGAGCCCAAAGATCTCGTGCGCTGGAGTTCTTCTGTAGTCTCAAATGAATCTGAAGAGATGCTAAAGTCTTTTTCCCTCAGCTCTGTTGAAATCAGGGGTACATTAATCAATTATATCCACTTGCTGCAAGCAATATTTTCTGTATGTGTATTTAGTGAGTATTGTTTGTGACACAAATCACAGGTCTAATCATGTATCCTGCCTCTAGAGTCACAGCATGAGCCAGTCTACATCAGTATGTGGTGTTCTGCTGGAGGGAGAGAAAATAATTAGAGGGAAGTTGAGGGAGGGAGAAAAGGAGTAGAAGGAAAAAAGGTGAGAAAGGAAGAGGAAATCTCAAACATTATTAGAAGAAACGGGGGAGGGAGGGGGTTGCAATTCAGCCATGATGCACTGACAGGGTAATCTCCCCTTTGCCACTTGATTCATATTTAGGTTTTAGTGAATATCTCACCAACTTTCGAACTTAGTGTACCCGAGAAAACTCACCCAGGCATGAGGAGAACATCCAAACACCTCACAGAAATTCACAGAAAGTGTGCAGAGTGGTTTCAGACCTAATAAAAAAAATCAGCTGGTAATTGGCAGGTCTTAAAGTTAGTTAATACAACTTCAGATGAACAACAACATGATATATTACACAGTGCCGTTTTATATGTCACAAATATAAGCCAAAAAGGAAAAATAGTGTGAAAAACTAAGTCCACCCTTACTGTTTGCATAGGAATTAAGAGTCTAAGTAGCAGCTAGGAACTGACGATGAGAACAATAAGGTTGAAAACATGAGCTATGACCTGTGAGATGGCAACATGAGCTATAAACCTAAAGAACAAAAACATGAACTATGATCGGTCAGTGGCACTGGAACACAGAGAGATAAATGTCAGTGAGTGGGGTGATTGGTCAGGTAAGTCAGAGTAAGCAAACTTAGAGCGCCTTACAGGTTTTGCAGGACCGAAGCGGTCCGGGTGAGTGTCCAGAAGCTGGGAGTCCAGAGGGAGTGTTTTCCGTGAATCCTTTAATTGTGCCAGGGAGGCAGGCAGGTGAAACAGATTTCCAACAGAGCTTGGGCTGTGACTTTGATTACCAAGAAGACCAGCGTCGGAAGTGATGAGTATTGCCAAACGTTTATTTATCAGTTTTTAAACGGTAACAAAGCCATTTCTAGGCTTTGGGACTCCAGTGAGAGCCATTATCCACAAATGGAGAAAACTTAGAACAATGCCGAACTTCAGAGGAGTGGCAACCCTATCAAATTACTCCAAGCATGTTTGAGTGACTCATCCAGATCACAAAGGAACCCAGAACAACATCTAAAGACCTACAAGCCTCACTTGCCTCAGTTAAGGTTAGAGTTCATGATTCAACAGTAAGAACCAACCTGAGCAAAAGTGGCATCCACTGGGAGAGTTCCAAGGAGAAAACCACTGCTGACCAAAAATAACACAAAGGCTGATCTCACATTTGCCAAAAAACATCTCAATGACACCTTGAAACCTTTGGGAAATTATTACGTGATCAAAGATGAACTTTTTGGAAGGTTTGAGTCCCGTTAGATCTGGCGTGAAACTAACACAGCATTTCATAAAAAGAACTTCGTGCTAACAGTCAAGCATGGTGATGGTTGTGTGATGATCTGGGGATGCTTTGTAATTGATGGAACCACCAGAAAATAAAGAGACTTAAAAGTTCCTCCACAGTGATGTGAAAGACTCATTGCCAGTTATCGCAAATGCTTGGTTGCAGTTTTTGTTGTCAAGGGTGGCACAACCAGCGTTTAGGTTTATTACTTAATTACTTTTTCACACAATTTTTCTCCTTCAGTATTTACAAGGTTATCACAATTAATTTGCTCTGAAACATGTAAGTGTGGCAAATATACAAGTTAATAATTCATCAGGAAGGAGAAAATACTTGACTGTATTTAAAAACTCTCATAGGCTAACCCCAAGACTATTACACATAAAGACCGACTCCAATGTGTATTTAAAGATCCAGGCATTAGTTACATCAAATAAAATAACATGAAACATTAATCTGAAATTGTCCCTGAGTAATTTTTACTTTAATACTTTCATATATTATAATATTGTTATAGTTGCTGCACATTTAATTGAGTAGAAGGAAAAACAGAGTTAAAAAGAAAATAAAAGCAGCTGAAGTGAACTCTCGCACGCTGTTCTGCTTACTGCTGAACATCATGTGGGAGTTCAAACACAGAGAGAGAAATGTCTGAAGGTTTAGAGGGCACAATCTCCTGATACAGATCAATCAAGAAACATAGTGGGAAATAGTGTCCATCCTTCTGTAAGTGCAAGCAGGTGTTGTCCTGCTCAGCCGCCTCTCTTGTGTTGTTCAGCTTGAGTTTGAGTCTTTTGTCCTCAGTTCGTCATCACTGCCACTGAGGATGCCAGTGTCCACAGTTGGGTCAGAAAAGACAGATGACTCAAGAGAGGAGTAAAGGAGCCCATCTACATCATCTTACAACACCAACTATCAGCCACCTGAAAGAGTCTGGAGATCCCCGCCCACTCGAGACTACCATGACCTGGATGACTGAGAACTGGCACCGATATACTCCACCCTGTCCAGTTCCCTCAAATTTCTTTAAGGACACACCCCATGGGGGGTGGAGGGGGGGTGGGGGGCTATGACAGGACACAGTTTAAAGTGGGTTCTTTGCTAAGTGGAGCAAGTTTAGAGTTGTGTTCCTTTTTTAGTCTCGTGGGATTCATGGATCAGGGTGGGTTACCAAAAAATAAATTCCTGTGAAAATGTTCGGGTACAAGCACTGAACTGAAAATGAGTGAAAAAGCAGCCAATGCCCAGAGAAAACCTCTGAAAGAAAGTGTGGCTCCTTGGAAACAAAATATAAAGAAATGGGGGGTGGCTTTGATTTTTGCACACTACTGTATTACTCTACTATTCTTCTAATGTTAGCATGGGATCCTGAAATGTGGAGCCTGGCTTATGTTTAGCATCTTCTGCATACTTCTTTTTATTAAACGTTTTAAAATTGATTTTCTTTTCCACAGACTGTTTTTGTTTTGTTTAGGTTTTTTTGCACAAAGACAGAAGACTCTGTAACAGCTTGGCAGGGTCAGCATGCTAATAATCCTCAACTCTGGAAAAGGTCTATTGATCACACAGTAGCATATAATCAGTAAGGTATGCTCTTGCTGATCCATTCACCTTTGATCTTTTGATTACCTAGCTGGTGAACTTTCTAAACCCTCACACTTTCTGTGCTGTAAGGAGTGAAGATGTGTTTTTAAAAAAGATGAAAAAGGATCCTGGCATGTATACAGCGCTCACAGGTGCTCTGTGGGAACTATGACAGCTGTCTCACTTCCATATACGTGTGTGTTTGTGTGTATGCACTGAGCAGGATTTGCTCAAAGACAACAAATGTCCTTTAAATCCTGGTGTCAATTGTGTGGTGGTGTATTTGTTGTGTGTTTACCATTGGAAATTCACAGTGAAGTCCAGCCGACTGCCTGAGACCATTAGGAAAACGAGAAAAAGATAAGAGAGAGACAGCGCAGGGATTAAATTTAGCAGCTGTTGGTTTTGATCTGGCGCTCTAGAGCACGGCTGGGAATTTGAAATTAAAGTTAAAGTTCAAGCAGCAACAACTGATTATGCTGCTCACCGGATACTTAGATTTCATTGGTTCTTTAGGTGCCACTAGGTGTGAATGTGCGAGTGAATGTGAGTGCGAATGGTTGTCTGTCTCTGTGTGTTAGCCCTGCGACAGACTGGCGACCTGTCCAGGGTGTACCCCGCCTCTCGCCCCATGACAGCTGGGATAGGCTCCAGTGCCCCCGGCGACCCTGAAAAGGATAAGCGGGAGCGAATGGATGGATGGTTCTTTAGGTAAGTTTTAATTCAGTTTGTTAGATACCCTTATTCAACTGCTCACTAACAAAAATATCCAATCAGGAAAGGAACACTTTCAACAGCCAATGTATGCAGAAGAGCATATATGAATGCATGAATGAATGAAGTTGTACCTAATAAAGTGTCTGTCTGGCTTTGGATGGATCTGATGGGAAGAATGAAAGGGAAGCAAAACTGTAAAATATGGGACAAAAACAAAATAATGAGCTGAAATATGCCAAATAAACCTAAGAACGAACGACATCGATATCAGCAACATTTTTCACATTACCCACAGTTATTCGATCGATAAAAACTTAAAAATGGCTTCATAATTAAGATGGAAACAAATCAACACTGTGAGTCTGGAAAACCTGTTAAAAAATGGGTATTTGAATCGACTAACAACAGCTGCATCGAGGCGTTTTGTATTGCAGAGTGAAGAAGCACCAATACATGTTACTCTGAACCTGAACATCTCCTGTGATCAAGGACAAACACAACCCACTGGAGACAAAAGATAAAAGTTAATGACATGCAGTACTGGCGTGTAAATGCATGGGGAGAAAAGAAGAGGCGTGGATAAATAAATGTTTAGTGCATCATGGGAAATCTTCAGGATGTGTCACCAACATCACATAACCGATGTTTCCTAAACTGAAGTGAAAAGCCGATCAGAATGAATCATTCAAATACACTCACACAAATTAAGAGTTCGCTCTAACTTTAGCCTTCATTAGCCTCTTTGCCTCATTATAACACAGGTTAAAACACAATCGTTCACATTACAGTAGAACAGGTACTGTTGCTGCGATGCTGGGATGCTTCTCCTGCCCTCCACTCACAGCCTTTCTTGTCTTGTTTGTTTTTCTTGGCTCAGCAGCAGGTCTGCTGTATGACGGATGCTGACGAGCAGCAGGCAGACATCCATCTGGGAGGAAACAGCACTGCATCCTCTGCTGGGCTCTATCGCCCACTTAAAGATCAATCAGTACTGAAGGCAGCTAAGGTTAGCACCAGCAAAGCATCCCCGAGGCTTCAGAGAAGCGTGTCTCTGTGAAAGCGATGTGTATGCTGCACTGTTACTGCTTATAAATAGCCTTTTAGGAAATGCGCACATTAACGTTAACAAAGCCACTAAATTGAATTTCTCACTCACGATATAGTGTGAGACAGGGGATCGTTTTATAGTGTAAAATTCATGTTTGTGGGAGCCTGGTGTTGTCTTCGAAATAGCTGTCAGAATGCATTACACTTTACAGTTTTAGATTCATGCACAACCTTTTTTTTTTTTTTTGTAGCATCAGTAGTGGGATCCGGGTGCAGTATGAAACCTGAAACCTTGAGGTTTACATTACACCCACAACACTTTCATATGCAGGAAGCATCCTGTGTAGATTCAGCCGGCACTTAATTAAGTGTGCGCCGATAACACTGGGTTGGATCACCTTTTGATTTTGATTCATATTGACATGATGGCATCACACAGTTGCTGGAGATTTGTCGGCTGCACATTGTTGCAAAGTGTGCAGAGAAAATATCACCCAAACCAACTACGAGCATGTGCTGGATCTGACTGAGAAAACAGGGACACTGCAGACTCATAAAGTAGATAGTTGTCATTCTCACAGACAAAATACATGAATCTGACTGAGAAACAGAGGAACACCAGACGCCATGAGGCAGGGAGCCATGTGCTTTAGGGCTGCCGTAAAGCACATCATTTATTGTGCTTTTGTGACTCTAAGGGCTGTAATTTAGAAAATGGCCATAATGTGTATTCAGTAAGACCTAAAATTAGTGACTGAGATGTCACTGTTTACTGATGTCATAGATCAAGGGTGCCTAAAGGTAGCTTTTCCATAAACTATGTGATTGAACTTCTTTGTACAATCAAATGGGTCACCCCCAGAAAGGTTCAGGGAATTTCTCCAATGAGTGGGTGTACTGCGATCATAAAGGGATGGGTATGTTTAGCAGTAATATTCAAGTAGTTGCTTCGTAAGTTTTTGGGGTTTTTTTGTATTTCCTGCTTTTTAAAAAAGCAAAAATGCACCTTACGTAACACAGCAGCCAGACAAACACATGACATTTTCATCATAAGGCAACTCTTCTCCACAGGTGGAGCTGGAACAGTCTCTCTGAGCAGATGGTGACCATATTTCCATCTAAGTGCACTTGGCATCGTGCTGTCACTGTAATCTGTCACACACACCCATGAGCGCACGGACATCCATGAAAGGAGCACGCAAGCACACATTTGCAAATAGGGGATATAAAATAAAGGAGTACGTGCAGCAGCAAAATATCCGCTGAGACTTCTCTCACGGCTTCCTCCACCCACACAACTTATGTCATGATAATGCACTTATCACTGTGTGTGCTGCAGTGAACAGGAATCAGGATTCAAGGATTCGGTGAGGTAAACCTGCTTCACGGGCTGAAAAGCTCTTGTTAGCCATGTTTGAAAGCAGACTGGAGCATTTCAAGTTTCCTGATAGATGATTTTCATTTCCAAATACTGAATCAGGAAGTAAAAAGTCTGCCATTACAATAAAAATGCAGTTTCATACGTAATAAAACTACAGCTACAGCACAAAATGTGACACTCGTGTGGCCTCGGTTCAGCAGATGGCTGTTAAATGACGCACATTTACACAAAATTACAAAGTGCGTTATAATGTCCAATTAACCACACTGAGTTCTCAACAGGAAGTTTAATATTTTCACAGGAAAAACTAATCAACTAATCATATCAGTCGTATGGGAACAATCCATCACCATGTACTACAGGGCTAAGGGCTTCTTCTGAGCTGTTTAACAATCCTCTGAAACTGAAAACTTTCTTAATTAAACTTCAGCGAGGTCTGGATAGTAAGATGAAATCCAGCCTGGGTCACATACTGCGTGTACTGATGCTCTGTTCACAAATTCTTTATAGATACAGCTAATGATGTGCTTAACCTTTAAAGGCGAAGCAGTGCATATTGTATTTCAGTGGATTAGCTGGTGAGTTATACGAAGCGCTGAGGACTCACCTCCATCTGGGCTGAGAGCGCTGCCGTTGGATCTGTCAGTGCTGATCTCTACTCTAATAACTCACTATTAAGCATCTGCTGCCGATCAGGAGGTCCAGAGCAAATTGAGTCAAGCAGCCTCATCTGTGAGTCCTCTTGGCTTGCTTTACTCTCACCCCCCTCACTTTGGCTCTGTAAATACAGGGTGATCTATCCACGCGTGCAGTGAGGGAAGGCAAAAACAAAGAAAAAAGCACCTACCTGAAGCATAGCCTGACTTTGTTTATTTCAGTTGTATAGATTAGATTAATGAGAATATTTCTTCAGTCATTTTTAAATACACGTTACTTTTTCCATAACAGGTTTCCAACCTTTCTTTCTTTCCATTTTTTATACATAAGCTGATGTGAAAAAAGAATACACCCTTTCTGCTTCCAAGCCAGGTGTTCATCATGATCATCAGATTGATGATCAGCAAAATGGGAGCACCTCTATAAAAGCAGAAGTTTGGGCAGTTTGCTGGTCTTGAGCATTCAGGTGTGTTTTAACACGATGCCAAGGAGGAAATATAAGCTCATCTGGTGAAAAGAAAATGCCACATACCGACTGTTCGGCGTGGTGGAAGATGGGAGACGATTAGGATTTGTTTTGGGCACTTTGCAGTCACTGAGTCTACCAGGAAGTCCTTTGTGCACCAAAGTATTCTAGAGTCTTCAGTTGTCTAAAGTTTACCTAAAATTTGGTAACACAAAAGGTTAATGATCCCAAGCAAAGCAGCAAATCTCCAACAGAAGGGGTGAAAAAGAAAATAATTAAGGTGTTGCAAAGACCCAGAGAAAGTCCAACTTGACTGAAATGCCGTGCTGTGACATTAAGAGATCTGTGCAAAAATCAATGCCGACAAACTTCAGTGAACTGAGGCAACATTTAAAGATGAGTGGGCCAAAAATCCTCCACGATGATGTGGGACACTGATAAAGTCAGGCAGAAAATGATTCAAGCTGTTGCTGCTAAAGGTGGACCTACAAGCTAATAAATCACAGCGTGTGCTTAGTTTATTCACATTTGGAGACTCCACAGTGAAAGCATTCAATTTAACATGACATGATATGAAACGATTCAATAAAACGAAAGAAATTAAGAAAATTGAGTTCAGAAACTGAGCTATAAACTGAATTAGCAAAATCGTTAGCATAATCAGAATGCTAACATCCTAAAATGATCAAAATCATAACTAAACATCGGTATTTAAGCTGATGTTAGCTCAGCTGTGATCGAGAACAACCTCACAGACCTGCTAACGTGACTGCAAACGCTCAAGTTTTATTTATTGTTTATGCATCTGTAATTAGCTTAGATTCATTCCAGGTCCCTCCTGAAAGGATCTTGAAGCCAGGTAGGAAACCACTGCAGTAGCAGACAGCACTCATAGATTTCTGCTGTTGGTTCTTGACATAAATTTAATATTTCCAAAAAAAGCATCAGCTGCTGGTTCTTTCAGCCACTGAAAGAGTTAAATGGTTTCCATCATTACGATCACTGTATTAGAGAAGCTTTGCAAGTGAAACAAGTGGGGAAAGGCACGCAGACTTCATTAATAAATGAATCTTATGGCAGATGACGGCAGTTAGTCTATGCTGGTATTTAACTGGATTCCAGTGCTGTGTTTCATCAGTGAACTGTCCCATCAGACAAGCGGAAAAATCCAGGCTAATTAAAATTTTGTTAAATATCTGTTTATTTTCCTTCCTTTGAATTCGGTTTCAATGTCATTATCCAAACTGCGGCCCTTTTCTTACTTTATAGGAGTCAACACGGCCCTCTGGGGAAAAAACAAACATGCTGCCCACCACTGATTTTCGTGATACTTGAGATCAAATTTCCAGAAAATATTTTTATTTTTTGTTTTTCTACAAACATCCCTAAGCTGTCATCAGAAAGCAGAGCAAAGTGGCCTGATGTGATGCACTGAGCTGAATTGCTGTGACCTTCTGAAATCCTAAATGGAAAGACCACTCGAGCTGAACTGGGCGCTGCAGGTCACAGAGAAGCTAATGGGGAGTGCAGTCCTGGGAGGAGCAGTGCTTTTTCATCTTCAGCTGTGCACTGACAAGGAGAAAGTGAGAAATGAATGAAGGAGACTCTTCCTGCTGAATGAATGAGAAACATGAATAGAAAGGCCTGCTTTAATGGGCCTGGGTTGTGTGCTTATTTGTAGATTTTTGTGAATAGTCCTGAGATTGATTTTGCCAAGTAAGTGCCATTATTAGTGAATGAAAAGGAAATTCTATTTAGGAAAACCAATGAATGTCAATGCTGCTCGTGTTTTCCCATCAGCTCTAATCTTTTGTAGCAGGTGCTGGATATTCATTTAAAAAGATATATCTAAATCAAAGGCAGAAATCTATCTGCTACTTGTGTATATACACTCAAGGGCCACTTTATTAGCTACTTATTGCTAGTACTGGGTTGCTACTGATTTAATTCTTCATGGCATAGATTCAACAAGCTGCTGGACTGTTCCTCTATGGAGATTTTGCGCCATATTTACATGATAGCATCACACAGTTGATGCAGATTTGTCAGCTGGACATCCATGATATGACTCTCCCGTTCCATCAAGTCCCAAAGGTGCTCTAATGGATCTGTGTACAGTGAGATTGACATCTTCAACACATCAGTTGTAGAGGATTAGAGCTTGTGACATGGTGTGGTATCCTCTCAGAAGCACCCTTTAGAGCAGGTGTGTCAAACTCCAGACCTCCAGGCCTGATGTCCTGAAACTTTTAAATGTGTCCCCGCTGCAACACACATGAATAAAATTAGTAGGTCATTAGCAAGACACTATAGGACTTGACTGCACCCCAAGGTGGCAACCCCTAATCCTACTCAAGTAAATGTAAATAAATGTAAGCATTTGGAAAAATTGACTTTTATTGCACCATGTTCATGCCCTCATGAGCTGCAGCAACATAAATCAAATGGCTGAATTGCCAGTTGCCTGTTTCAGGACACCGGCCCTTGAGGACTGGAGTTGGATGGGTCATAAAGAGTTGGACCTGGTCAGTAATGATACTTAGGTAGACTGTGGTGCACAAAGTGTGCAGAGAAAATATTCCCACACTAGCAGACCAGGATGGATGCATGCTTTTTGCTGTTTATGCCAACGACTCTGCCAGAAATCCTAGACTTATCAGACCAAACATTTCCATTCTTGCTGAGCCTCTGCCAGTTATATCCCGTTTCCTCTTCTTAGATCACAGCAGTAGCACTTAGTTTGGTCTTCTGCTGCATTAAGGTTCAATGTATTGTAACTATTGCCTTTCATCTCAAACCAGTCTGGCCATTCTCCCAGAACCTCCGGCATTTCAATCCAGAGGACCGTTGCTCACTAGAAATTTTTTCTTTGCCTGAGTAGTCTCTGTAAACCCTGAGGTGGCTGTGTGGGGAAAATATCAGTAGATCAGCAGATCCCGAAACACGTCCAACACGTCTGGCACCAACAGCCATGCCACATTCAGAGTCACTTTATGTCAAGTTGAACTTCAGCAGGTCATCTTGACCAGGTATACATGCCTGTGTGTACTCGAGTTGCTGTGATGCGATTGGCCGATTAAATAGTTGTGCTTGAAGACATTAAGGTCATGTTGCAATCAAACAATGCAGGGAGTAATGTTATGATCCATTATTTTTCTAATTTAATCCAGTCGGGCAGTCTGCAAAGGTCAATATGTGACACAGTTTGAGTGAAATTTATCCCACTGCTTTGATCTGGGTGCGAGTACTTTGAGGGGGACTAATAAATTAGAAGGAGTAAAAGTGACTAAGCTCAGATAATTATAAAAATAGATTTCCAGGTCACTGAGGGGGGAGCAGAAAAAGTGAGACACGATCTTCACAGGTCCAGAGGAAATGTGCGCCTCTTGTTTATGACACTGCGGTGCTGGAGGTCTGGCTCGGCGTGAGAGCGAGAAACCATTGAGTATTTAACAAAATGCACTCAGAAAGCACTTCACTGATGCATCATGGGTAGCTGCTCTCAAATCACAGCAGGTTTGTGTCTGAGAACAAGCTCTTTTTCGATTTAATGAAGTAGGAAGAGGCGAAGTACATTTGGGCCACATCCTACAAAAACATAATGAGATTAAGCTCTGCTCCGCTTCGCCCGTCATCCTCCTCTCGATTAGAGTCACCCATTTTAAATAAGCACAACACAGAGACCGTGTCAGAGTCACACACACCCACTTTTCTCTTTTTATTCAGTGATAAATAATTTCCTATGATCATAGGCTTTACGTGTAGACATCCGATCAAGGCAAGAGACAAATTAGAGGGCACACATGTTGCCACCATTAGAAAATAATAGCTGAAACAAAAAAAAAACCCAACAAAAAAAAACAAACAAACCAAAAAACAATGAGGTAAGAAGTTCTCTTTTTTATACATTTGTGGTGCTTCTATGTCTGTTACCTATACTGTTGAATGCACAGTGCTTTCTAATACAGAAATCCTGCCTCTTGTGTCTGTACATTATTTAAAAAAAAAAGAAAAAAGAAAAAAGAAGTAGGTCATGGCACAATACTGAACCAACCAAGACAGGGCACTGCAAAGTGTACAGAATAGCCGTATACATCATCAGACTGAGAGTAAGAAAAGTTGAGCAGGAAACAGAAAATACAAAACAAAAAGTCTAAGACTTGGCGAGTGAGCGACTGCGATCGGTTCAACACACACACACTTTCCAGGACAAGTCCTAGGGTCAGCAGCTTGCATGCTCCCTACGTTTACAGTATGGTATGAATGTGTGAAAGAGCTGCAATGACTGAAGGAGAATGAACCAGCAGCTATTTCGATAATAAATCAGAAATGCTAATCTTCTGCTGGTTCCAGCTTCAGCAGTGACACCTCTTTTCCCACCAGCACAGCACTGATGCTGGGCCAGCTCTGCCGTGGTGTATTTTTGAAGAACTGGCTCACATTTTGACAGGTTTGATGGGGTAATTTCCGTGGGAAGAAGATAAAAATCACATTGGACAAATCGGTGGGCTGCATTTGCCAATCACTGCTGAATTTCTTGCAGTAGCTCCAAACGCACCCAGTGAGAACAGTAGTTCCAACGATCCTGTGCCGACACCCCAGTGCTGGTGGAAAACGAATCATTTCTGCCTCTTGTGACTTTTTATTTTATTTTATTTGTTTAGTTAAGGAAAGGCTCTGTGAAGGCCAATGGAAGATAGGATGGATACATTGTATCTGTTTGAATTTGGTGCCGTGTTTAATCCAGAAGTGTGTGAGCTACGAGGTTGTGTCGATGGACAGAAGTCAGACTTATCAGTTCAATCTCAACATTCACTGATTTTTATTTTTTATTTTTTAACTTTCGAGAGACTCGCACGTCCCAAGGATGTTATCCATAACAAATCAATCTTGATAAGTCCACTTCTAAATCCTAACTAAGAGCCTTCTAGTAAATTCAAAACTTGCCCGAGGATCATTGTAACTTTACACTGGTGCTACCACTGCCCAGCTGGGCTGAAGACACAATTGTGTTGGTTTTTACTTCCTTTAAAGATATATCAGTATAAAAGTTCAGAAATTCACAGATTATTACCTTTACTCTTATACCAGTGCTGATGAGGAGGATGTGTCTGAGTGGCAACTACTGTAGTCGCACCCTCACTGTTAGTATAAATGGTACAGAGCACTGCAATATTGTCCCATTTACATGGTTCAAACCTCCTAATTGATTATATTTGTTAAAGGAGCACTCTTTTTGTTGTAATTTATGCAGTTTCTATTTGTAGGAACAGACCAGAAACAACCTCAGACATCACCCTGATGAAGGCAAGACAGCTAAGAACTTGTGGTGAGCAAAGAGTGGTGCAAATTAATCTGGACACTGATAAAGTAATTACTACAATAAAACCATGTTAGCTTGCACACAGTGCAGACTGCGTGCAGGGCTTTCCCCCTCACAGAGGACTTTTTGGGCTCCTTTAAAAGACCTTATGCCAGAATCACCAAATTATTTTTGTTAATTAAAGGTTTAATTTTAATGTGAAGTGTTCAAACCTACAGGAAAATAACTCACTGAAGGTTCACTGCAGGCCAGGAAAAACCCTGCAAGGGTAAATATATTTTTGTATTTGTGTGCGTTTATGTATGTGTGTGTTGCATTCACAGACATCACGAGCAGCAAACCGAGGCACAGCCCCCTATGCATGGACCTGACCTGCAGTCCCTTCACTGATGCAGAAAGAAAGAAAGAAAGAACAAACTGCTCCTGGCTCACTTACTTCCTGTCCAACATTAAAGGAGAATACCACTGATTTTTTTAGCATTCGCATGTTATTTTCACACCACTTGTAACTTCCAGCTTCCACTCAGGGAAGCTCCCAACCTGCAGAAAAATGCAAAACTGCAGTGATCCCTACAAAATACTTTGAAAAGGCCACTAGGCATGTGGCTGTGCTTAACGCAATTAAGTGTATTACTATAAATACGAGGTGCGTTTATGATGATTCTCTAAATTCACAGTCTTCTAGTTACTGGCTGTGGGAGTGTATCAGCATGATGGCGTTAGCTGATGGCTTAGCAGAGCTGTCTACACTCGCTAATACTTTGCTGCTATTAATAACACTATGCAAGGTCTTACAGTAAGTGGCATTCTCCTTAATGGTGCTTGACCTTGTATTCTGCTGCCCAGGGAGGTCAGCCTCCCCTTTGGGGCTACCTGTTCCTGAGCAGTAGCCGGCTGGAGACAAAAGAGGAAGCACACCTGCATCTTCCTCTCATCCACAGCAGCCCGTGTGTGGCCCCCTGACAGCTGTGACCTCAGCTGCTCACCTCTCCCACACACCTGGGGCTGTGCAAATGTGACAGGAGAGAATAAACCCCACTCTAGAGCCAAGCTTTTGCAATCTCCCACCTCCCCCGAAGGGTTTCCTTCAAGGGTTCAGCTCAGTGAACCTCAGTAACACTCAAACAACTTCAGTGGACAAAGGTGGTGGGGGAGGAAGAAGAAGAAGTAGAAAAAAAGAACACAAATTGTACAACAACAGAAAAAACACAAAACTAAAAATAGCTAAGAGAAGCCAAAAACAGCAACAGGAGCGGTCGTGACGGCGCAGATGATGCTGAGAGCGGCGAGGTGGGGCGGGTGGCTGGAAATCATGTCGAGGAGTGACTTTAGTGGTCCT
The DNA here is from genome assembly GCF_018398535.1 of Haplochromis burtoni. Classification (NCBI taxonomy): domain Eukaryota; kingdom Metazoa; phylum Chordata; class Actinopteri; order Cichliformes; family Cichlidae; genus Haplochromis; species Haplochromis burtoni. Next base: position 287,830 of record NW_024582442.1, read on the forward strand.
CAAGAAATGTGCGCCAGCGTTGTGGTCGCGGTTGCCATGACAGCAGCACATTGAGCACCCTTTCCAACAGAACAACAACAGAGAGACACCATTTTTCTTTTTTTTTCTTCTTTTTTTTTCTTCTTTTAAATCAACAGTGGCAGGGTGCTGCAGCAGCCTCGGCTGCCCTCGCACTCCCCCAACCTTTTGCGTCCATGTCCCCTTTAAGTGTTTTGTTCATTTATTCGTCTTTTTAGTCGCTGGGTACTCCACGGTGCTGCGGTCCCTCGACACATAAGCAGAAACTTCCCCCGTTTCAGGCTTCTGGCCAGAGTTAGTCGTTTTTGATTTTCAGTCATTTTTGCATGTGTGTTTGTTTGTTTTTTAAATCCCATGACATTTTCAGAGCCTCTCGTGTCAGTCCAGAGGCGACAGCGTTGGAATCCTCAGCCCGGGAGGCAAACTTTGCCTGCAAACAGCAGTCCCACTATGGTGAAGAAGATGGAGAGGACGAACAGCACGTATGAGGAGCCGACCACCGTGTTGTTGGGAAGCTTGTACGGCTGGCCTCCCACCTCGTTGATATAGAAGCCTATTGGGAAGATGAGCGCCGCCATGCAGAACAGGATCACTGGAAGCAAGGGAGGGAGAGAGGAAAAATATTAGTTCCTTAAAAGATGACTCGAATTAATCTGTAGCTTTTCCTCAATGCACTGAAATCTTGTGTGTAAAATAAGCTCTGGGGACAGACTGAACTGATAAATGACACTAAAGGAGTGTCAGCTCTTATTCTAGTCTTTGTTCTCCACAGTGGATTCAGAAAATTAAGCCTAACCTCATCAGCTTGAGCAGAAAGCATAGCCTCAAACTGACTTCAATTTTCGGGAGTTCATTAGTGAGATACAACACCGCCTTTCAAATGGTGTAATTGTCCCTTCAGAAGCAAACAGACCCATGGCATGCAGATAATTCTGCCTTGCATTTTCACAAAGATGAGAGGCAGAGGCACTCAATTATGTAATGTTAATGTGCGTCATAGATTATACATTAGTCTGACAAGCATACACTAGCCTGAGTCCAAGCTCGCCCAAACCAAATTTAGTCTCCTGTAGAAATGAGACATTTCTATTTTTAGTTAAATCTTCCTCCGAAGAGGAAACAAAAAGGGCAGCTGCGCAGACATCGCTGAAAATACCCCGAAAACTTCAACATTCAGTTGATGAACAGCAGCTGACTGCAGAAAATCAGAGAAATGAAACACTCACAGAGAGACGTGTTCATGAAAGCAGCAGCTGGAACTTTCTAAAGACAGAAGATTGAAGCAGGCACTGAAAACACTTAAAAGCACATCATATATGACTACAAGGTAAACGCAGCGCTACAATCATTAGAGTGAAACTTAACCAAGAAAGTGAAAAAGCCATAACTTATAACTTTTTGGTCACATTTTAATACACTGCTCAAAAAAAATTTAAGGAGACACCTGATCCTCAGCAAACCTCAGAGATGTCCGTCTGTCCAGTGAGGAGGCAGAAACCCTGATTCAGTGCTTACTGATATAAAAAGTATAAGTTCAGGTGACAAAAGGATTTTTTTCCTTCAGCTTCAATAAACCTGTGAGGTCATGAGATTACTGAAGAGCGTTTGGGGGACTGACAGTACGGAAAGGCTGGAAACCACTAATGTGCTGTGCATTTATACAGAGTAGCCGCACGCACGCACGCACGCACGCACACAGTAGAGGTTTGTTGTTCACAGATGTGCAGCTCAGCATCAAAATCTTGATAAAATACTGATTAACTTTGTTTGGACTTTGAGTGATGTTCTTAATAAATGTGCAACATTTTCTAAGGAACCATGTCAACGTCCTCGTCCAAACCTTTGTCTCAAAAATCCCAGAAATCGTCCTCTTTGCCAGTTATGCTTGCATTCTGCCATCGTTTATATTTAAATAATATTTCTTACAGCACCTGAAGGCAGCATTTTTCCACAGTTAAATGTTTTAGCAAATCTCTAAAAGAAAGCCAGCCAGCAGTAATGGGCTTGATTTAAGCTTTCAAGTTTGTAAAGTTTGTGTGTGAATTATTTGTTGGTAAATCATTAACTTCTTCCCTCGAGCTCAAAATGAATTGACACCATTTCCCAGACTAGCAGAATGTAGCATTAGTTTCAGTAAATGCTCCTCCAAGAACCATAAACAAGCTCTTTATGCCACCTCAGGCTGATTAACACAGTACATTTCCCTACAAGCTTAAAAAGGTGCAGATCAGTAATCACATTTTAAGCTTTCTAAACAAGCACATTGCAGCTCCGTTTATACGCTGCAAGTCAAGTCAAATCCAGAAAAGGGATTTACCAAATTTACAAATGTTAGAAGCCGTGGTGGAAATGACACGTTTGCAGATGTTGTAGTTTTCTGAGACTGCCACTAGATGTTACATGAGAGGTGTGATTTACTAATTGAACCTTTAGTTAGGCACAAAAAACGTGTTCATCAAAGTAGAAAAGATAGTCTTAAGATTTTAAGTTAGAAAAACAAAAGCAATGCTGAAGGAAATGCCGTCGACGACACAAACCAGAACAGAACAAATACACAAAGTTCTCTGCGAAAGAGAGAAGATTTCCAAGGCTGAGGTATAGGACAGTAAACGCCACTCCATGTGTTCTTTCTTATCAAAGCCCATCAACTACTTTACCCACAATGCAACTCAACCATAATATAGACCCAAAATAAACCCCCCAAAATGTGCGACAGCAAATACATTAATTGGATTTCATACAAATATTGACACTTTCGTCACTGAATAAAAACAGAGATTAAATTTGTTCTGGGGAGACTAGATCCAATCACAAGTGTAGAAAGGCAGGACAAGTTTGGAGGTGATCCAATTAGTTCAGCTGACTCTTTTCCTCCCAGTTGAATGAAAATGCGACAAAATGTCAACATTTAGGAGGAAGAGATGAGTAGATGCATTTCACATTTGATGGCAAAGAAAATAAGATGCTTTCTAAACTGTGTGGAGCAACTTTCCCTGGTAAAACACAACAAAGTTTACACTTTAGATTTTAGTCACCTTCATCAACTTACGATGACATTTAGTTGACAAAAACTAAAAGCATTCAGGAGCTTGTAAAACCACATTTAGCAGCAATAGCTTGAAAAAGAAAAACTTTTCTAAATGACTTTATCGGTATCTCACATCATTGTGGAGAAATTCTGGCCCACTCCTTTTACAACGATGCTTCGGTTCATTGAACTCTACAGGCATTTGTTGATGCACGGCTCTCTTCAGGTCCCTCTGCAGCATAACAATCAGGTTAACGTCTGGACTTTGACTGAGTCACTGCAACACCTTGTTTCTTTTCTTTTTCAGCCATTCGGTTGTATATTTGCTTTGATATTTGGGATCAGTGTGCTGCTGTATGACCTGTGTTGCCCTCTTCTCTTTAGAGAAAAAGGATTTCTTCTGGTAACCCAATTGTGCTGCCATGAATTTTAACATCTAATTGGCCTGTAGAGCGAGATATAGCTCTTGAGGGTTTTTTTCTTTCCCCCCTTTTTTTGGCAGTTTCTCTGAGCAGCTATGAAATGGATGATGATGAAGTAGAGCTGTAGCACTAAGGTTAAAAAATAATAATTACAGAGCCACTTGAAGCACAGTATGACCTTGGGGTGACACTTGCTGGGACAGGGATTTCTGGGAAGATTGTTGACCGTCTTGAATATTTTTCACTTGTGAATCATCTCTCGATGCACAACGATAAACTTCAAATTGTTTCAAAACGGCCTCATAACTCCTCCCAGCATCAGCAGCAATGACGGCTTTCTGTTGGCACCTCAATGCTACAGATCTGCAAACAGCCAAAGCTCTCACTTGCTAATGATCAGTTAATCAACTGCATTTATTTCTTGTTAAATGGCGAGAGTGTAATATTACATATACTGTATTTCATCTAAGACCTGCTAAGGACCAGATAATTTTCCTTTTTTTATTATTAAACGGCTACATATCGGAGAACTCTGTGAATTTAATGTCTCAGTGTGTCTTCAGAGTACATGATGTAGAGGTCAGGCCCCTACAGGAGCTCAGCTACCATGGGACATGTTTTTTCTTCCTGTGTTAACCTGGTTTCCTTCTGCAAATCCAATTCCGCTGATTGGTGAGCTCTGACAATCACCATCAAGCCCTGCGGGATCAATTAGCTCGGCGCGTTGACCGCATGCTGGGAATCGCTGCTTTTGCAACAGGCACCATTCTCAATAAACAGTGTGATGTTCTGCTCAACACACAGTGGTCAAGTCAGCGGCTGCAGAGCAAGCACAGCAGAGATCAGGGATGAAGCCATCGTGTGGTTTTATTCAACTATCCAGGAAGTAGGTGAAAAATGGAATAACAAAGCTGTTGCCAATAGCAAAGGTTCCCTTTTCTCTTCCTTCCTTTGAAAGTGTTGTAACTGAAGCTCGAGGTCCAGTTGAGACAACTTATGTAACTCACAGTGACGTTAAGCAGCAAAGCAAACTGTGGTTTTTGAATCCAAATCAATGGCTGTGCAGAATTTGTGGAATAGCTTCAAGTAATTAAAAATAACTGATCTATCAAAGAGCTTTTCACCATTTTTGTGCATTTTTTTTTCTTTAGATCAACACTTCTTTCTGCACTGCCTGAAGCAGCAACACCGCAAACGGAAACTGCATTAGATATCCTTTCCTACATCAGTTCAGAGTGACTTCCTTGTTGTTTAGAAAAAGTTGTGTGTCCGTACTCTAGAAGCCCTGTTGACTTATTGAGGTTATGTCATAGTGACATGTTGTGAAAGCATAAAGAGCCAGACAGACAGATTAGACAGACATTATAGGAGAGAAATGCAATGCTCAAAGCACCCTGAATAGAAATCAATGCCAGACGGCGAAGATGGCGGTTTACCCCGAAGAGCCAATAAGAAATCCGAACTGTGAAATATATGAGCCGGTCCTGCTCTTGCACTGATGTGTGAATACAAGTTCAAAACAGCATTAATTGTGTGGTGACAGGCGTATCAACTCATTACTGTCACAAAGATGCAGATAAGCGGTGGCAGTTTGGCTCACCTGAAAAAGCGGGTGACCATGTGTCACGGAGGTACGATGCAGCGGTTTGGGTTCGATTCTGACCCAGGGATCTGATGTGTGTCTTCCCCAAAGCTCTAGCCGCACTTTCCTATTTAAAAAAAGCTTCACTGTCCAAATAAATAAATAAAAAGGGAAAAATGTCCCAAAACATCATGTTGTAAATACAAATTATAATACGTGCAGTTTCATCCTTGTGAGCTTTAAAAATGAAAGTTTAGAAGGGTTTAAAATAACTGCCTGGAGGCAACACCAAGATAGCTGCCCAGCAACGCTTGCTTTTAATGACTGGGTTACAAGTAGCGTTGTCACAGAACGAGAATTTCATACTTTATACCAATACCCAGAAAAATATTCAATGTCATTTTCTATACCACGGGGTACAGAAGTATAGAAGATTTAGTTTTAAAGTAACTAATTAAAATGATTTACATAATTTCATTTCAGATGGTGGAGGTAAAGTATATTTTAGAACTTACTAATAAACAAATACGTACCTAACGCATCTAAATCATTAAATTATTGCACAAAACGTATTACGGTAAAGTTGTTCTCCACACTCTGGACTCTCTCCTCAGTTCATCTACGGCTTCGGCGCAGATCTGCACAGTCCTGGCCGCTTCCCCATGTGTCTGTGACACCAACAAGACTACACCACCAGGACTCTTCCATCCATGAGCTGCAGTCCACTAGCCGAATGCTTATAACATTTGGCTAATGTGGCTATCAGGTAACTGCGAATAGTTAAATGGCTAATGTTAGCATGAGCTTTACTGGCCTCTTTAAATTCCTCCTGAAGTATTGTTCAGTGTTAATGACATCAACTACTTCAGCTGTTAGCAAAGGAAGGAGCTGTGTGCTTTGCGTCAAGTGGAGGAGGCACGACAGCAAAGATAGTATCGATATTGTTGCAAATGAGTTTCTTAATGTTAATTTTAGTATCTGAGTCTCAATTTTTTTGGGACAAACCGACTAACAAATTTTAATGTTTCGCTATACAGTTTCCCGAAAAAGAAAAATCTGAGACTTAATTCCTGCAATTCACAGATTAAAGGTTTTACTAGGATGTAGAACATGCATAAAATAACAGACTGACTATAAACTGTTAAAATGAAGCAAAGAGTCTGTTTTTAGATTCTCATGCAATTTAAATTTCAGACAGTTTAAAGTTTTATTCGCTTTATTCTCTTAAGGCAAAGATATAGAAATCCAATAAGTGAGTCGTGCCTATCTGTTTGCCACATTACCCCAAAAATATAATAAAACTAGGAATATTTATGGGTTGGCAACCAAGCTGTAACTGCGCCTGCATTTAATCTAAACAAGATTAACCGAGTGTGACATTCACGCAGGTATTTTACTAACTAATAAACCGGTTTTACAGTGTTGTGCTCCTATTAGCCGTTTTTCATCACGAATAAAAATTCCTGCGTCATCTGATGAGGTTTTACTCATAAACCTACCGGTTTGCTTTCCTCCCGTCTGTTGGCGAGCACAAAAGATCCCAGCAGAGTAAACTTGCATCACAATTCGAGTTTAGATTCATGCCCGCTCATTACTCCGGACATGTGTTTATTCGTGAGGCGAGCTAAAAGGCAGCCAAAAATACACGACTCAGCGTTATACCTGAAAACTTGAGCAAAGTGCACTTCAGTCAGACGCTTCTCTTAAGCGTTTCAACCAGTGACATATGGAGCCTTCAGAGAAGCAGTCATTCTTTGCACTCCAACAAGAGAGCTGCAGCAATTATCCGATTAATTCTTTAGTTGATTGACAGAAAATATCTAAAAACAACCATCAGCTACTTAATCATTTAAGCACCTTTTCTAAAATAGTAAATGCACAATACTTGAGCTTTCAAAGCACTTTCTTTCCACAAGGCTCATTCACCCATTTACACATACTCACTCACTCATACATAAACCCCTTTCTATGCCTAAATCCTTTTAACTTCACACACACGTTAATGGATGCATCCTAGAAGCTTCCACAAGGATACTTCAACACATAAGACTGAATGAAACAGAGATCGAACCACCACGCTTCCAATTAGCAGAAACCTGCTCAAATGACAAATATGCAGTTTTTCTTTCTTATGGCAACACAGATTTAGAAAAATAATTTAAACATTAATACAAATACTTGTAAAGAGTAACAGTTACCACATTACTCATGCTACAAGTAGTTATTCTGCTCCCTTGTTCAACTTGCTTAAGCATACATTTTCTTTTCTATAGGATGCTGATTTAATTTTCTAAAATACTATTCAGAATATTATTTTAACATATTTATATTATTTCTGTGAATTCACCGGTGCAGCGTTTTCCCTACATCTGGGGAGAAGTGTCACGGTTTTCATGCTGCAGACTGAAGTGTAAATAAATCCAGACGATCTAATATACAGGTCTAATCTGCAGCAGTAACCACTAACAGCAACTATGAGAGCTGCACTTGCTTGTTAGTGTATCACTAAAGAGACTGATGCTGCTCATTAACAGATGACTCTTTGCATCAGAAATGTGACAGATTTAAATAACAAGATACTGCAAAGATAAGTTAGAGGTCATTTAGAAGCAGGCAGCACGAGTTGAGCCAACCAAACAGCAGATAACGAAGATTTCATGCACAGCATATACTCTATATTTCCATAAGTATTCACTCACTCATTAAAATCATTGAATTCAGGTGTTCAAATCAGTTCCATGACCACATGTCTATAAAATCAAGAAGCTAAGCACGCAGACTGCTTCAACAAACATTCCTGAGAGAATGAGTGTCTCCATGATAGGACGCCGCCTGATGGACGAGTCTCACTGCTCGTGTAAACTTTGGTGGAGGGGGGGATTTTGTGTGGTTGTCTTTCCAGGAGTTGGGCTCAGCCCCTTACTTCCAGTGAAAGGAACTCGTAATGTTTCGGCATAACAAGACTTGGTCTCTCAAGTTCATATGTGTGTGAAGACAGATGAGAGAATAATTTTGGCAATATAGTGCATCATCTTTTGGGCTCTAAAAGGATAATTTAGTAGCTCTTTCTGTGAAATGTTTCAGTTGAACTGTTGTATAGGGAGTATAAGCACATGCTAGTTTTTCAGATAGGACTGCCTGAATAAATCAAACCTGAATTTTGATTCCATTAAGCTTGTTTGGTGGTTCTTCCTTCAGCAATCAGATTCTAATAACTTCTTGTGCTCTGCAGTTTTACCCCTGGAAACATGTGTCCACATCAGAAATGCTTCAGTGCTCCACCAGCAGGCATACCACCAGTGTGAGCACTACTGCTTTATGTTGCTGGTAGTCTCTGACTCTCCTGAGTGCTGATGTTTTTGGGTTGTTTTTTTTTTAAAATTCAGGTCTTATTGTGCACCAGCAGTAGTCACAGATTACGTTTTAACCAGTTAGACACAACACAATTCAGCTCTGACATTGCAACTCATAAACCTGAATCACATAAATGTGCAACTACCCAGAGAAGGACCATAAGCAGCAGTTTAACCCCCTTTAAGAATGAACACAAGATTTCCTCTTTTTTTTTCCCCCCCTCAACTCACATATTTGAAACACGACATTGATGCCTTGACTCACTTTTCTCAGGATGGATCACAGATTTTTAATTCAAAATTTGCAGTATCTGGGTGGCTTCTCTTGCAAAACAAACACAATAAAAAAAAAAGGATCAATAGGCTATTTAATAAAGTTGGCATCCATGGAAACCAGTTCAGTGTTAAATCTAGAAGAATGATTCTGTTTAAAGTGGTAAAAAAAAAAGAAGAAGCTGTAAATAGTATCCAAAGAGAGAGAAAAGGCTGCTTTGTTCATTTTCTAACTTCATTAATTAGCGAATGGTTTGCAGTTACTGTTAACGAATCTTCACAATGACATTTTCTATAACTCTGCATCCACTCCACCCCCACAGATGACCTTCATATTTTGGGGGAAAACGCTGCTGGTGTGCACACAGCGATACACAGAGGCGGGCCTGTGCCAGTTACACAAAGCTGTCCATTCAAGTCCCGATGGCCTGGAGCCAGTAACACTACACACTGCCCACCTCCTCTCAACCTTCATCACCTGTTTTGCCCAAAATGAACCAGCCCTGCCTTCTTGCTACCAGCTTCACTTTATTCCTCTCTTTCCATTTGCATCCTTACATGGGCAACAACCTCTCACTTTATGTCTAAAAACAAGATTACTCGCTCAGCTTGCCATCTTTACCATCGCACCAGTTTTTTTCCTCACTTAACCCCCCTCCTCCCCTCCCCTTCTCTCAACCACATGAAATATTTTAGACGTCACAGCAAAAATTCAGCAACATCAAGCACTTTTCTCCCCTTTTCATCCACCTTACCGCTCAAGAGTTACAAGAGAATCCCAGGTAGACCATCAGTCTCTAAAGTGCCAACTAATGGGGGTACTAAAAATAGAAAAAGCGATGCTTTTCTATCACTTCTCCCTCTGTTGCCACAGGCGTAGCTTCATCTCTCAAATAGATCACAAGTCTTTTCCTCCTCCAACCTTTTTCCCCCCTCATTTATTTCCTTGCTGGTAAACGTTTTCATGCTTTAAAGCTGAACTAAAAATATACCTCTTGTCTAATATGCCCAGCAGAAGCTGTACATGGGAAGGGAGGAGGGTGGTGGTGGTGGGGGTGGGGGTAACAACTGCTCACAATTGCCATGGCAACGCTCTTACTTTCCTTTGAGTACAGTCGTTAAACAATGACTCGACTGCTTTCATTTTAGCATGTAACACTGTTTTGTGATTAGTGGACAGGCAGTTTGTGCAGCGGGGGGGGGGGGGGGGGGGGGGGGGGGGGGGGGGTCATCACATGATCAGGAAAAAAACGTAAAAATAAAAAATATGAATCTGCAATCGGCCAGGCAGGCAAAAGAAACTTCAATGTTTATGGAGAGAGAAAAAGAAATACACAGGCTTTCAAACAATTCTTGCAGGGCATTGTGACTTCACATACCACTGCTGCATCTGTACGAGTATGTTCAGGTTTGTCTTTGTCTGACCAATCAAATGCCACCCTCCTACACAGCCTTACGAAACCAGCCCAGCCACAGTCCGTACGCGAGATGGAAGTTCTTATCGAATGGTGGAAGCGTACCTTTACAAAAATCATGTCTGGGGGGAAAAAAAACAAAACAAAAAAAAAAAACAGAGGAGCTGCGATTTCAAGGCAAAGAGGGAGATAAAAAAAAAAAAAAAAAAATTGCCGTGGCACATAAGCCACCCACTCAGGTACCAGACAAACTGCATTACTCAATATCGGCTTCAGGGAGAAAGCATAATCGACAAGAATGCAACAAAATAAAAAATAAAATAATTCTCATAAATGTGCAAATGCAACAAAACACACACACACGCCCACACGCAGGTCCTCGCATCACTCTGAAAAACACAAACCGACTGATATCCTGTGCGTAGCCTCGGATGTTTCTGCTGCCGTGCACATTATCACACATGTAAATGAGGATGTGCAAGACTCGGCTAAAACCAAATTTCCACATCGATTCAACCTAACCTCCTCCCATTTTATTATTCACTGCTCTGCATAGATGCATAAATATACTGACGTGGTGTGGTGAAGGGGAATTTCTAAAGGTCATCTCATCAGTTTCAGGGAAAATGTTCACTTACTGCCAGTGAAGGCGATCCAGCGGGCATATTTGGTGGCTTCTCTGCGCCAGTGTGATGCCACCAACAGTCCACAGGTGACTGTGAGGGAGATGATGCCCATGATGATGAAGAACAGTGTTGTGACCCACTCTGGGGGCAGCCTTGGTGGGATACAAGTCCGGTCTCGTCCGTGGATCGTTTGACATTGCCGGACCAGTCCGACCGTGAGGGCTCCTGCAGAAAGACGACGAGGGTCAGTGAAGCAGACATTTTAAGTCGCCCTACTCACACAAATAAATAAATAAAATCAAACAAAAGTATTTGCCGTTTTCAGATGATCTGCATCAGGACTCTTAACGAATCCAAAAATATATTACAAAGCTATGGGAGGGGGAAAGGTTTCAGCTCCACTGCTAATCACTCGCACAGCAGGGTTGCAGTTAGGAGGGAGACAGAGACACACTGCAGACTTCATTTCCCACTTCCAGCATAAAGAGGATGTAATCTGTAAATAAGCCAACAGGAAATTACAGCTACTGTCATTCACATACAGCAATAAATGATAAATGATGTGGAAACCTGACCTCACAGACCCACTAAGTCCTGATTCAGACTTCTGTGGTGAATCTTCATAGAGGCTATGGTATAAGCTATAGAAGTGGATGATACATCAAACTGGCATTTAGTTACATTGACAGCACAGGGTTTCAGAGAGGTTTGCAGTTAGTAGAGGTGGGTGGATTGACAAATATCGATAGTGCCAATGCTGGTATCTGTATTGGATCGATACTAGTGCAAGAGGATCTGTTTCAAAATACACAAAAAGCTGAAAGGTGTTTTGTTGTATTAACTAATTATTGTGGAAAGCAAAAATTATTTTGATTTAGTAATCATTAAAATATGCTCAGAATTTGCAAATTGATGACAATTCATCTCATTAATCAAGACACTTCTCCCCCTTACATATAGGAGTAGGGATGGGTACCGGTTCTGACATAAACGGTAGTAACCAGACCGAAAAGCAGTGCACATTTCGGTGCTTTTTTTTCCTGAGCTGTGATACACTTCTAGCCAATCATTTTACGTTTCCAAGGATAGTAGGCGGGGCCAGGTACGTACGTTCTTTTAGAGCAGAGCTACAGATTAAAAGTGCCCAAGGCAAAGCGGTCAAAAATCTGGCTGTATTTCACAGCAAAAGATGCAAACTCAGCAGCCTGCAACAAGTGCTTTAAGCTGATACTGTGATACGGTCAAAGGAGGTAACACCTCGAATCCGATGAAACACCTGGCGACGTATAGCATTTTTTAAAGCCGAGAAATGCGCCGTATTTGATAGCTTGCTGCGAGACCTCACACCGAGCACATCTACTGCGGGTGTGGTGCCTGTTATAGACCCGGAGTTAGCAACATCCCCCAAAAACACGAAGAGGAGAGTCCTGGCCCCTAGCCCTGCCAGTGTAGCAGAAATGATGAGGATGATGATGGCAGCAGCAGCCGTTCTTCTCTGCGTGAGTAGCTTAATGTTGTTCGTGTGTAATTTAGTTGAGTAGGCTAACCACGTTATTACATTAATGCATGTAAGGTGAACTAGCAAACATCATCATAGCTACATGCGGCTGTCTTCTTGTTTGATGGCAGATCTCCCTTCACCCTGGCAAAAAGGCTAAAATGACCAAAGAAAAAGTGGAAAACAGTTAAACATGAGAGGTTTTTGGACAAAGTTTGTGTTTTTTCCATTGTTTAAGCACTGCTTCCAGCCAAGAGTGATACCATATATGCCCCATAGCTGCAGAAAAGGCTAACATTGTTATCTTTTTACAAAAAAACAGCTAACATGAGAGGTTTTTGGACAATTTTGTGTTTCCATTTTTAAGCACTGCTTCAGCACGCAACAAGTATGATACCATATATGCCCTATAGCTGCAGAAAAGGCTAACATTGTTATCTTTTTACAAAAAACAGCTGAACATGAGAGGTTTTTGGACTAATTTTGTGTTCTCCATTCTTTAAGCACCGGCACCGTTTCAAAAGTACCGGTTTGGCACCGGTATCGGATAAAATCTAAACGATACCCATCCCTACATAGGAGTATCAGTATTTGTATCTGTATCGGCAATGTTGGCCGTGCTGGTAATGGATCAACACCAAAATTTGTAGTATTGCACAGCACTGGCAGTTAGGGTGTAAATTTAATGCTGAAGCATAGATCTCCAGTAACTGTGCCTCTAGAAGTCCCAGTAAGAAGAAGGACCGAAACCACAGGTAAAAAAGTTGAGAAAAAAGAAAGTAAAGACAGTAACCAGTAAAGAAGTAACAAATACTGTAAGTGCCTCCATCACTGACTGCAGAGGAAAATGTGATGCAGGTAAACTGAGAACACAGTGAACAAGGAACAGGTGAAGGGACGATGAGAGGGGAAAAAAAAACATAAATCCTTAAAATGTCACTAATTCACCCACGAAAATGAAACAAGGACTAACTTCTTCACACTGGTGGGCCCAATTATTTCAGTGGCCAACTTTTTTTTCTTGCATTTTCACACTCAAGCAGAGAGGGTGAAGACTAAATCAATCCAGCCAATTACTGGATGTATCCCACACAGGTTTGTTGCTAATCGCAGACACGCTGTAAGAAACTGGAATAATATCAGACAAATTTTGAGCCGCTTTAAAACACTCAATATCACACAATCGGCAAACAAGCAAAAGATCCCCAGAAATCCCTTTGGGATTGCATTAGAAGGGCATTCAGTGCAAAAATATGAGGAAAAAAAATATCAAACATACAGAGCTACCCAGTGTGTAGAATATGAATAAGTTTATTTAAAGACTAGAAAATATACCTACTCTTTAAATCCACCCTCTGCATCTTTCGTCTTCTACACACAATTAGAGCCCAGAGACTTTAAGTAGTGCACATCTGCTATCAGAAACATGACATTGCCTAATTTTCCACAGTACCTATCCATCTTTGATCAGGCATGGGAGACAAATGGATTAGCTCCTCAGACTGAGTCATTAGCAAACCTCTGCCAGAGTGTGAAGGCCAGTACTCAGAGCGGGATCATGCTCCAGCAGTACAGCCACTTTGGAGACACCATTCAATTAAAAGCACATCCTCAAGGGGATTTTCTACCTGAGTAAGCAGAACAGCGTCACACTGCTCAGGTCTTTGCTGATCACAGGTTCAGGGCAGACGACAGACTGCAGGGCTAAGTAGTGTCTATCTGGAAAGACTTGTGGGGTGGAGGGGGATTCAGGGTGGGGTTTCAACAGAGGATAGTGCACACTGGCATAACGTGATGAGCTGTCATGTAATTTCTTCCATGTGTAAATAACTGAACAGGGATGTGTTTAGAAAGCTGACAGCTCATCAGAAATCAGACAAGCAGGGTTTTGCCAGCATCCAGCAAAAAAGAAAAAGAAAAAAAAAATACCCAAAGAAACCTCCGAGAGAGGTTTTGGCTTTGCACTAAGAAAAAAAATCAGAAGGGTTTCATTTACTCAAGCATAAAATACATATTTATTTATTAAATGGCCAGAAATAACAGAAATTTTACAAAATAAGGCAGCACGGTTACTGCAACTATGTGGACCAATCATGCTTTCATGTGTAGTCACCCCCCCTAAAGACCAATTATGAGCCAGGAAAAAGTACTTCAAAAGGAAGTGAAATAATATTTGTTCTTCCCTGTGAGCACTCTTTGTCCGCCAACACCTTTACAAATAACAGACAACACTGAGACTTCTTTAGATTTAAGTCATCCAAACAGCTTTGGGTGGGTTTTTCTGCGAGTCAGGTTTCTGGAAAAAATGACTGTTTTGGTGAAAATAATGATTTTTTTTCCCCCCGCATAAAACAGCAAACACTGAGATTTAACTTTCTCCAACATGGACAAAATAATTGTGTAGTTTACTTTTTTTTGCTTTTTAACAAATAAACTGATATAGCACTTTAATCAGTGCCTTAAAGGGATTTATAACAATCATGCACACACTCACACTTCATGTTTTTGCCCAAGGACACTTTCACGTGTCGACTGGAGGTGCCTGAAATCAAACAACTGGCCTTCCGTTTAGTAGATGGCACATTCTACCTCACAAGCCCCGATCAGTGTTCCTAGCTCATTATGGCTACAGTAAGCCAACAATACAATAATCACAGTTACATCTTTACTAAAATAAATACAAAAGCCTCAGTATGGGTTTGCCAGTTCGGTGGTTGCCTGGCTCAGAGTTCTGCCACAGATTTTTCTTCAGGATTATTTGTGTGCCGTGTCTCTCGTTCATGTCTTTGTAAAACTTCCTCCAAAAAGTAACCGTGAACTTCAGAGCACCACTGTAGGCCAAATCTCTAGAGAGTAAATAAAAACACCATTTGTATATGTAAAACTGCTAAAAGAAAGTTAAGTAATTGTTAGCTGAAGCTCTGGTGGTGAAAAGTATGCTCAGAATAATACTACGATAATTTTCTCTGCTGTTTTAGGACATAATCTGAGAAAAGAAAAATAAAGCAGTGGTAAACACTGACCACAAAATAACCCCATTCAGTGAAAAGGCAAGGCTGTGTGGGCGACATCATAAAAGTTCAACTGTGGCTCGGCAGGTGGGTGGACGCGAGCGTGAGACAAGTATGCAAGCTGGAATTTCAGAAGGTCAAGTGTGGCACTTTGTTCGTCTGGCACCCAAATCTAGACATTTTATAACCTTGGTACATATTAAATATATGATGCTTAAGTGCTTGAATCCAAACAGCCTGTGTGAGAGAAGTGCTCTTGTTGACCCTGGGGGCGTAGTAAGCTCTGCAGGCTGTCCAGAGGAAATCCTGTACCCTTTTTAACAGCAAACGAAAGCATAGCTTTTACTCCAACAACCAAACACAGCCCAGCCCACACAAACAATGCCAGTGGCTCAAAAGAAACGCCTCTGGAGTCTTTAAGTGTTGCATTATAAAACTCACAGCTCCAGAGAGAGAGGTATCCACACTGGAACACCACCGATGAAACATATGCCTCACTCCACCAAGTAAAAATGTTGTTTTCTGCCTTCAATTTTACCCCGCAGTCTGCCTTATTGCTTTGGCAATTTAGTTCTCACTGTGCAGAACACTTACGTAATAACAGCGAAAAGAAGAAGAAGAAGAAGAAAAGCAGGAGGTCGGGGTTTATGACAAAACTGGCACCTGAATGGCTCACAGCTTACTCAACAGTCTATTCCTCAAGTCAGCTCACTATTATAGAGTAACCTTGAACAAATTAAAGAACAGAAGGTGAGTGAGGACTGGTGCTGGGAACAGCAGAGCATTAGGCCAACGTTTGATAGCACATCTTAATGGCACCGGTTTACGACCATTTCCCCAGGATCCTCTGGCCTCCTGCTGTTTCACAAGCTCTCTGTGGAATTTCTACCCTACACCAGGCAGGCACGCAATGGTACATGGACACAGGTAAACAATTCAACAAACAGGCGCACAAACTGTTCTAGTTTAAACTTTAACGGTTATAAAGCAACAACGAGTTGCGCAGCTTTTTTCTGAAGATAACACATGATGTTCTACCTCAAACTTTGTCCAAACACACCAACAAGAAATCGCTGCAAATTTCAGGTGGATCAACTGACGAGCGGCACCAACACAAATAAGGATCGCTGTGAGTTGTGAACAATGCAAAGCTTTGCTAACAGAGCTTATAGAAAATGGAGCTGGAAATAAGTACACTAGGCCTCCTTTTGAAGTCAAGAGCTGATCTGGGTTCAGCGAAAAACTAACCTGCTGCAGCGTGGGTCTACGTGCCCTATATTGTGATGCTGAGTACGTCAACTTCAATCAATCTTGTGGTTGAAAAACTAGTTGATTTAGTCCATGTCAAAAAGTTCTGCAAACAACGTTTCTTGGTTGTTACAGCCAGCATATCTGCAACTTCAACTCGAAGGTTTTGTGGGTTTTTTTGTGTGCGTTTGATGTTAAAAGAAATGTGACACAGTAGTTCAGCTTTGGCAGCTGTGGAAACCACTAATCAGACCTAAGGCTCTTTTCATCCAAAGCAATGTTTCCACATGACCTAGACAGCAAGTCAAAAAATAAATAAATGCATTTAAAGAGTTCTTATTCTCCTCTGTGGAGCAGCACATGAACTGTTCTCCACTTGCTCAAGGTTCTTGTTAGTTCCCAATAATTCTCCTGTACAGAACAAGGACTACTGTCTACAGATGGAGTCCAAGATGGTGGAACAGGAGATTTGAGTGTCTCACATATTCTGAATATATTAGCTATAATGGCCAGGACTGGCTAGCAGAGGCTAAACTTTCAAAATAAGAGCAAAGGGGATCGTCCACTACTAATACTAAAAGATGACATAGTAATAATTACAAAAAAAAAAAAAAAAAAAAGAAGCAGCTATCTACCTAAGTAAGTAGATAGCTGCAAAGCCAAGATAAGAACAGGTCAGAGTGAGGATTAAACAACTTGAAGGTGCTATAGGAAGGTAAAGTCACATTAAACTTTCTTTAAAACCGGTGCCAAAAAGTCACAGTTCTGCTGGGGGGGTCATAAATAATGCTGAGCAGAGAGATCGCAGTCTAAGAACGAAGCCTGAGCAGCTGTAGTTTTTGTGCCACATAGCGAGTGCATGTGCGTTTCTTTCGGCTGATTAAGCACATCACAGCAAGACAGCCTGGTGGGCTCTCAAGTCAGAGCCCACCGGAACTAGAAGATGATTACACCCAGACAGGAAACAGAGGCTCGAATTCATGAGTCACACTACATACTTCAATTAAAAGTGAATACAAGATGGAGCAAACATTCACAAGCTGTAACATGAACACATCCTCGCCCTGCTAGAAACAGGCATAAATCAAACGCCAACAATTCTCACGTGGCTTTTGCCCTCTTTCATTAGAGGAAAATAATGGGCCAATTCTCCATTTGATGCCCTGCTTACATTCACGCTCCCATCACGCCCTGTTACCCCGCAGTCAGCTCTGTGCTCGCTATGATCAAAACACTCCTCTCACCATGTCTCGGGCCAAATGAGAGGAAATGAGCGCTGTGTCTGCTTATCTTCAGCATGATGATGCTGTCATTAGTAGAGCACAGGGGGAGCTGATGTTTGTAAGCTCTGGAGGGATGAGTCAAACAGGCCTCTGAACTGTGGTGGGCGTCAAATAGGCAAGTCAAGGCAGTCAACAGCTGCTGCTGCTGGAGGCTTTTCCAGTGCCCACTTACATGCAGGGGCAGTGGAGCACAGCTGTGTGCGGCCCAAACGCACATGTAAACCAAGGCAAACCAACGACAAATGGGATACAAACACTGACATGAATGAAAACGTATGACCCAAAGCGTAAACAAAGAGAAAAACACTTCTCAAAATATAAAACGATGCTCGTAGCTGCAAAAAAACAAAACAAAAAAAAACAAAAGAGAGAAATTAGAGTAAATTACATAAATCCCCAAACTTAAACACCAGCCTGACAAAGCAGTTTTCATGAAGACCTTCCTCACTACCACAGTCAACAATGACTGTATGCTAAATGGACAAACCTTACCATCCAAAGTAAATTTAAAAGAATTTAAATAATTAAAAAAAATAAAACATTTACTAAACACTCAGTAATATAAAAAGGACACCATCAGCCCACCAATAAGTGATTGCTAGTGTGTTTTTATTATTTGGAATCATTTTGACTTTTAACCAGAAGGACCCAAGGCCCCAGAGACCAATGAGTGACTCCCTGATAACTACCAGTTGCTAGGAAAACACCTGCTGGTTGTTGTCGTTGTCAGGTCAAACTGGTTGCAAAAAAGTATACAGTGCTGCACCAAAAACCTCTTTGGATTGCTTTGGCCGCTGCCGCCCATAGCTTGCAATTACGGTGACTTGTCCCCAGACACTCTCCAAGCTGTAGCAAAGCTGAAAAGAGCAAAAGCAAAAGTTGCGTCTTACTGCTGCAACCACGACATCTCAAAAGAGGCACCTTTTACTTTTAATTTGGCGTATTTTTCTGCAGGAAATGTACGTCATCACTCAACTGGAAACCCCCTTTTAACCTCCTGCAGTTACCTTCCACATCATTCAGTCGTTGTGGGCTGCGGCAACCCAGTGTGTAGTTAAATGAGTTAGGTGCATGTCAGATTAAGTATAAGGTTATGGCGTAAGAGACGACATAGTTTTTTTTGGGGGAGAAAGAAAAGCTGTGTGCACAAAGGGAGCGATGCCAAGGTGACAGTTGGATACTGCAGACTCTGGTTGCCAAAGTAACCCTCTAATGTATTTAGTACAAGGTCATATGTCAATCACCGGTATTCTGCACTGTCACTAGTAGTCACTTTAATTGCTCACTTCATATTGCTAACGTTTTGGGGTTTTTTTGCAGTTGCATGTAGTCTCTTAAAGATGTCTAATGGTCCTCCACGCTACTGTGAATCACTTCCTGTATGGACATAGCTTAAAGGCCGTGAACTGATCAGGGCTGTGATGTAATTTATAGGGCGCTGCTGCTTTGCAACACAACTCAGCTGTCATCATCAAAAAAAGTTTATGTAAAGTTTTGTGAAACAAGTCACTTGAACAAGAACTGCAGCTGCCGCATCCTGTATATACACTTTAATTGTTAATGAGTTACCACGTCAATTTCTCCAGGAAGCAGGTCATTAAATTATAAAAGAATAAGTAGCCATGTAGATCCTTGTTTACAAAAAATGTATCGCCTTCAGTTATATGCCTCAAGACTACACATTCGGTGCCTGAAGGTGGTGAACATGGTCACATCTCCCACCTCTGCAGCTGTGTTTGTGTCCTTCCAACATTTCAGGTAAACTGCAGGTCAAATCTGCTGGCACTGCAGCGCTGTAACTGGAGAATGGGACAGACCGGTTTCAGTTGCTCTGTATCAATGACACTGTGTGCCCTTGTGCTTTGAAAAGAGACACCTAAAATAACAGGATTTAATAGTCTCCCATTTCATCTATTTTAGGTATTGTCAGAATTACAGCAGCAGTTCTTCGGCACTTGACTCACTATACTGTAATTTTGCCAAGCATTGCTGTAGCCTTTCAGTGTTATGTAATTGTTTGTGGTTTTACAATCTTTTTTTCATGATTTTTTTTGCAAGTTGCTGAAATCAGTCCACTTTAAACCATCATTAACTCCTCTAAACATAGTCCATTTAGATTTTCGAGCACAATCAAAACCCACAGAAGCATATTAGAGCTGATGCAGTCGAAAATAAATTTGTCTGTTTATTATTACATAACTGATACTGACTAGCAGGCACTTAGGGGTAATATAAACATCTCATGCTTAAATGGAAAATTCCTGTAGTGGGTAGGTTATTTACAATAAGTGATGATGATAAAAACGTAAATGCATGTGTCAGGAACTTACTTGAAGAGTCTTGATAAGTCATTACTACCGCCTTCTGAGCACATCAACAGGACTTTTTGTTTATTTCAGCTCATTCAGTAGCTCACTGCATGCAATAAAACACATCCAAAGTAATCTCAGGAAAGAGTTTTGTTGGAACGGTAAGTGTTGGTGCGCTCTACTGACAAGAGCACTTTTACAAAATTGATTTTGTGAAGTGGTTGCCTTTAAGGTTTGAGACTGAAATTAAAGTTAAAAACGATGGTACGCATGTCATCAACGGCTTTGGATCCGGCATCCTGAACCACAGAGGTGTTATGCATTTTTAAGTGCGAGTTGCACACACTCTTTCAGAGGTTACTCAGGCTCAAGAGAAAGACATCCACTGTAGTGACGAGTATCTGCAGGAGGGCAGTCGTTGGCGGAGCTCTTGAGAGTCACAGAGTTTGTGTCTGACATTGCTGTAACAATGGCTTTGTCTTCAAGCTCGTTGCAGGAAATCAGCCTCTGCTGTTACGGCCTGAGAATATCACACTGAGATGAGGACAAAGTCAAGGATCCACTCTCTCTGTCTGCAGTGCTGAGGGAGAACAGTGGTCACCCTCGTACTGGGCACTTTTACAGGGGGGTTGTCTTTACGTGAACCAAACCCAACTGCAATCACTGCAGGCAATAACAAGAAGAGGCAATCTGTGCCAAATGATTTTCTGAGGACATGTTAAGTCGCTTATTCATCATGCCTTCACACAACAGACGGAGGCAAAACTTCCATATGTCTTGAGAAAGGTCAATGCGACCGTTTCTCAGTGCTCCGAGTACAAATACACTAAAGATGGCGAGCCGAGGTCCTTTAAGGGAAGCACTGAGCTTTCGGATAAGACAACAACAAAGCTGAAGGACACAGCTGGCTGGAATGTGAGGAGTTATCAGGGATTCTCACTCCTTAGATTCAAATAATGCCACAAGGTATTGTACGAGGTAGACCAATTAATGGCAACAGCTCACAATACACTGATAAACTCAGGTCTTTCTTTCTCTCTTTTTTTTTTTTTTTTAAATACATAAATGAAAGGTTATGGCTGTGTGAAGCTACTAGAAGATCTTACATTTTTGTCTCATTTGCATAGTAGTGCTGTCCAAAAATATTTAGTTTGTCCAGGTTTTTTTTGAAAATAGGAAGGCAATGGTTTAGACTCCTGGGAGGTCCTGTAGTTATATATAGGGATCAGTGTGAGGCACTGATGTTAAAGAAAGCTCTGCACTGCTAGCAAGGCATGGACAAGTTTGCTTAAGGCATGACAAGTAGCCCTAAGGCAAATTAGCGAACACCAAAAGTCAGATAGAAATAGAAAAACCACAAAAAGTAATGCTGCATATCTCATACATGCTGAAAGACCACAGAGCCTTTCAAACACTCAAGTTATACATAACAATAAAAAATTCTTCATGAGACCATTTTCTGCCTAAAATATTTTTAACTGGTGCCTGGAAGGATGTTAATGATGGATAGTCAAATAGTTCCCAGAGAAAAATCAATGAAAAATGATGATCCCTAGTGTGGGCGAGAATGAAGCCAAACTAGGTAAAACACCACTTTTACAATACAATTTGTTCTGCATTCCTTTTTCCAGTAATTTCACACACTGAAATTTTATATGTGCAATGCAAGCGTGTGTTTATATTGGTTCACTGTAAGGATGGGAAAGAGTAGTTTGAACATTTTTTTTAATCTTTGAGAGGGGAGGGCCTGCAGAAGAAGTCTGAGAACCACTGGGCTAAAAGGGCTTTGATTTGTGTCTATGATGACAAGCATGTTCAGTTTTCCCCACATACACTGAAAGTGCCGGCGTGCATGTGTGTTCATTTTTGTAGTTGGTATAGTGAAAGAGTAGGAATAATGCACTTTGATATAGTGATGTGCAGTTAATTATAACACCATTGTGGTAATGAATAACTGTCTCATTCTAAACCATAATATCAGGATTTACATGACTACTGCAATTGGTTCTATTGGTATTATTCTCTGTACCCCAATTGATAACAGCAAATTGTCCCCCCTTCCTGAGCCTGGTTCTGCTGAATGTGTCTCCATGTTAAAAGGGGGTTCTTCCACCCCACTGTTGCCAAATTACTAGTCATAGAGGATCACCCGATTGTCCCATCTCTAATATCTTACAAGGTTACCTTACCATATAAAGTGCCTTCAATTATATGTATGCATAAAAATAAAACTGAACTACATATTGGTTATAAGCACCCTTAAGGTGTTGAAAAGTATATTAAGAAACAGAACCACATTTTGGTTTGTTAGAAACAAATTCTAAACTTAAGGAGTATAACTCCTTAAGTTGTTAAAGCTGCTAAATCCAACCAATCCAAGTAAAGCTTAATACACACATCTGAAATGAATCTATATAGAACCTACAAAATAGCCTATGCAAGTTGGCTTTACAGATTTGGGAACAGAGACATAAATCCACTGTAAGGCTGTGTATTTAATCAAATTAAAGTCTAATGAAAATGACACTGTTTTGCAATCATGTGCTCATTTTGCCTTTAAGTAGAATTTTTAGTTTTGTTGAAATAGAATTAAAAGACTAAAGAAATTGCAGGCAGCACAACGGTGTAGTGGTTAGCAAGGTTACATCACAGCCAGAAGTTCCTGGTACTGAATCCAGTCTGGTTGGTGGTTCTCTCCAGCCACTCTGACTTCCTCCCACAGTCCAAAGACATGCATGGGTTAGGTTAATTGAGGATTCTGAATTAAATGTGAGCATGAATGCCCTGCAACAGACTGGCGACCTGTCCAGGGTGCATTCCTGCCTGTCATCCTACGGACAGCTGAGACAGAATCCAGCCCACTCACAACCCCGAAGTGGACAAACAGATTAAAGCTACATTTTTCCAACGCCTATATGATGGTAAATAACTGCAATCCCAACACTGAACAAAATACTTCAGATTATGATTACCATACTTTTACCATAATCAAGGAGCCCTAATAAACAGAACTGTTTAGTGTGCTTGTCCCTCCTCCATTGAAACACTCACAAAACTGTGCTACCCTCACAAAGAGAATTCAAATCTGTGGGAAACTACTGAAAAGACATTACATAACGTTGACTAACACTCATTGTAAACCTACGTCAAGCTCCTATTATGCATTTCAAATGCTTCATATATTATTAAAATGACAAGAAAAAAAACAATTTAAAAGATGTGAAAAAGATGAGTGGTTTATCACCCACATGCCACATAAAACCATCCAAGAGTGGCCACATCTCAGTCATCAAAGAGAAATGTGATACCTGTGAAGGGAAGTGAGAAGAGTGACAGCAACAGGGAACCTGATCACTGTACAACATCCACCCCAATAACAACGCCCACACTCATCACAATCCTCCACTTCAAATATAGCAATGGCTCAACTTTCATCACATGCAGGTACAGAAGTGAAGATCTCAGCGTGCAGTCACCATGCACACTTCTTGTGGCTGCAGTGTGCTAAGTTTAGATGAACTGAGACAAAGTGTCCAGAACTAAACTGCACTGGAGACCAATTACGCAGCTCGATCAAATTGAAGTCACTGTAGACAATGTCCTCATTTCATCAGCATCCTATTAAGACTTTTTTTTTTTTTTTTGCAGATTAGTTATTCCACCAAGCAAACACAGTGTGCATGTGTACTGGTGGATGATGAACCCTCCATGACCCAGTTACTAAGCTGTCATCCTGCAGAGGGAACAAAGAGTAGCAGCTGTCTGTCAACGGCCCGAACAGCACGTGCTTCCATCCCAAATCAGCCGGAGCGCCACAAATAAACATGCTGGCTATGGGACTGATCACACGGAGGTCGCTTCAAAAGTCAAGTCAAGTGCATTAACTCAGGATTACTTTTAGTGCTTCACGAATCTTCTTAATGTCTGAAAGTAATATGTAAGCAATAACATGACTGGATTTTTTTTAAATCTAAAGATGCTGAGTTTATAGATGCTGAAATCAAAAAAAGGAATCCATGGCTGATTTTACAAGGTGGTCCAAGCAATAATTTGTCTTTTCTTCCTTGATAAATTACTTTTAAAAACACACTCAGCTCACCATTTCATCAGCCAGCTGTTCTACAGCTTTCCTAAAGAAACAGTCTCCAGCTCTAGCTTTTCAAATATCTTGCACTTTCTTTGTGAATTTCATGTAATTGTTTGCAGGTGGGTTTTATGCTTGGAAAACAACGTGACACACTATTGTTAAAAAATGTTTTTCTGTTATTTATTTCTCCTTTTTGTCATAAAAAAGGGAAACATTCACTACAAAAATGACTAAATATAAGCCACTGCTATGCAAACATCAGCTGTCTGTCAACAAGGTAGATATTGATGTACACAGGAGCATCCCTCAATCTCATGATGGACATGTTTATGACACTATATAGGCTCAATGATTGATTGAAAAGAACAAGTAGTGACAAGTCTATGTCGGAGGTCCAAAGTGCTGATTAATCAATTATGAAACCGATCAGCTTTACAAACAATGCTGCTGCTGCTGCTGTGAAAGACAAAAGATGCTGCTGCAGATGAAACCCTTGCACACACAATGGGATATTTCTTTCTTTAGCTCACCTCATGGCACACACTGCTGCAATGTAAAGACAGAACACGCACACACTCCCACAAAAGTGCTTTAAATGGCCAGCCTTGTTTACCTGCTGATTCACCGGTGTTGATCCAGTCCGGGTTTGCAATGCTGGCTATTGCAAAGATATCTGCTGCCAGAAACAGACACCCTGAAATGATCGTTAGTTTATCCATGTCGCCAGCCGAGAAAGCTGTGAATGACGTGGGAAAATGTCCAAAAATGTGACTCCGGGGGTGCTGAGAGACACCGTGGCCGTTATCAGTCCAACCTCGCCCCCTTCAACAGGAGCCTGCTGTTGTGGTTCTGCTGTGCATTTTGCAGCAACATTAGCTCCTTCGCGTCAGCCAAGCGAAAGCCTCCAGCTACAAAAGGCTCAAATACGAGGCACAAAAGCATCACATCTCAAGTGCTTGCTGTAGCTCGCTAATGCAAAACGATAATTTAATCAGCACCGAGCCCCCAAACAGCTTGAGTTGTTTTTTGGATCCGTTTTAACAGCTGCAGCCGCAGCAGCAGCGGCATCGGGGTACAGCTGCGGCTAGCAGGCAGCTAGCTAGCTATTTCCCAGATTCGGGCTCGGTGTGCCGAGCTGCGGCCCAGAGGCTGCTCGACGGCCGAGACCGCAACTGCGCTAGCATTTCAGGAACAATGTCACACAAACGGAGGTGCCGGAGAACAGAAGAAAGCTCCCCTCACTTGGCAATATCCGCGTTTATTTCTGTCTTTAGCTCAGGTTTGTTGTTACCCGTCAGGGAAACGAGAACCCATCACCCTCTGCTGCTGCTGGGACCCCGTTCTCCTTCTCCGCTGGAATAGCATCTGGTGCTTTCGGTCCGTTAGCCTGCCAGCCTCTACCCGACTCCTGTGTTCTCCTGCTCCGGACCACGGTGATGGGAAGCCCGGAGTTTAAAACACTGCGTATTTCAATCCAAAAGCAACGCTGTGAGTCCTAGCCTGGACGTTATTGTTATGCTTTCCACCCGTATGCCCACCGCTAGCTCAACCTCCCCTCCTGCTTAATGACATCAGGCGGACACCCCCACGCAGCGTCACAAACACACACACACATACATACACACACACACACCTCGGTGTCTTCACGTTCGGTGGGGAGGTATCTCGCGATACTGTGTGAAGACTGGGGGTCTTTTGTCCTGAAAATAGTGCTGTGCGATCCTGCAAATGCTGGCATGGAACCGATACCAAGTAAACACAGAGCGAGTACTGCCGATACCGATACTGATACTTTTAGCCTATAATAGGCAGCTTATGATGTATGAGAGGAATCATTTGTTTGCAAACTGTGAACATATTTTAGTAATTACTAAATCACTGATTTTTATTTTCCAGAATAATTAGTTAACACCTTTCAGCTTTTCATTTATTTTGAAACTGTTTTTTTTTTCGTTTTTTGGAGACCTGGAATATAATTGTGCAGGTCTCCAAAGCGGCTCAACTTCTCTTAATTGCCCCAAAGGCTATAAATAAAATATGCCTGACAGTCAACACAAAAGAACTTTTTTTTTTCATTTCTAAAAATAACATATTTAACACAAATCGAGTAATCCTATAAAAACACTTTTGTCTAAATAATGACCAATAATAAGAGAAAAAACACGATCTTTCATAATAGACTGCTCACTGGTTTTCATTTGAGAAATTTCAGTGTTTTAATAGTTATAACTGCACACAACATCTGCTAATTTTTCACATTTTAATTGGCCTAAAAGACTTTGTGAACTTATATCGATCCTGTCACGCTAATATCAATCCAATACCAGCATTGGTATTAATACTATATAACTGCTGTTGACTTAGACTCCCTTTTGTAAATGTTTAATATTTAGATGCAGAAAGGATTCGTCTTTTTTTTCTCCTTTTTGATTTCATAGCCATTTACTGAATGGAAAGTACAAGTTATCTTAGAGTGTGCAGGGACAACATGCCCAGAGGGAAGTTTCTCATTTAAATATCACATATTCCACTAAATAATTACAACTTTCTGCTACTTTTTTGCACAAACTCCACATCTTGTGTCCAACTATTCATCTTACAGATACAAAGTCAGACTGCACATTAATAGGCACCTTACAGAATACACGGGGGGCATAAAATAATGCATTTGTTAAATTACAGAAAAATGTTGAGCGCATGATGAGAGCTGGCAGATGTTAAACAACCTCAGTCATCTCAGGAAGTAGAGATGGCTTAGGCCTTTACTGTAGAGGGCTTCTATGTTTTAAATGAAACCCAGTTTATTGCCAGTATGGTATTAGCTCTTTTACTGACGATCTACAAGACAACCCTCAAACGTCAACTTATGTTTGTGCGCTTTTGGGTCCCCCCACTGGCTGATGAATGAAACAAAACCTCTTGGTGCTAAAGTGCTCATTACCTAAAATAACAGCTTTTTGCTGCCAGTGTTGGCACATAGTGCTAACGTCATCCAAAACCAAGCACTCTTCAAGATGATGGTGTGGAATCATCAATCTCATGCAGAAGACCGCACTTGTGCACGGCACACATGCCAGAAACTTGTCATTCAAAAATGCAAAATCAAGCAACAACCCAAGTGTTTTACTGTAATTGTTTTAATTTACACTGATGTACAGTTACACTGATGAATCCACCCTCTCCCCCACAACAGACATTACAATTCTGCATCCCTCTGTTGGTGCTCACACATACTGCAGGACAAACTACAAATGACAGGTGACATCCAATGAACTGCTGCAGGAGGCAACATCCAGCATGCCCAAGCAGAAAGAAAAATCAACTGTTCTTATTATTCTTATGTGCATTTTCATACTTCATCCACAAATGGTGTATTAATGAGGTGTCCACTAGCTGACATGGTCTTCTTGCCATCCACAAATTTCTTTGCAGCCTGTAAAGAAAACAGAGAGCAAATTCACTGACGGGCAATATTTCCAAATATATCCCAGTATTTATAGTCCACCGAAACCCTGCCGCAGCTCCGACACTACACAGAACCCCACGCAGCGACTAAACACAAATGCAAGTTTAAACATATGAATAAATAGCCTGCACGCATAATTTAATAACTTTTTGTTTTTGTTAGTATAGTCTTCAGGGATATATTTTCAAACTGAGGCTGCCACCAGTGCTCAGAGGAACTACAGTGTTTCTATTTGAAATGAGGTTCAAATGTGAAACTAAAACAATATTTACTCTGTAATGATCTGTATAATCCCAAAAGCCCTTCAGTAAAACGCACTGTCAACATGATCTATCGCATCGCTTCTTAATGAACTGTTGTTTTATTTGGACATGAACAAACTAGTGAGCCTTTACTGGATGATTTATGACTCCAACCCACGCTCTACTACAGATGGGGTACATAAAGGTAAGACTGCTGCCACTGCAACCCAGTAATGTAACAATGACACGACATCAGATATAAAATCCATCAAATGGGTTTAAATTTGACATGCATTGAATCTAAAAACCACATGTATATAAGTGTGGTCGGAAATTTACAGGGACATGGATGTCATGGTCATTTTTAATGACTTTTTAAAACTTTTTCAGGGTGGAATGATTGTACAGTATACTTTAATGACTATTTCAAGTTATTCTGGATTTTCTCTAATCCACACAGGGTCAAAAGTATGCATATAACCTCAAATACTTACTTAAAAATAACTTTTAATAAGTGGTGCTGAAGGTTCTACAATGCCTTTTCATTTGATAACGCCTATTAACTTCTCGTTAGTGAACTAATGAGAGAGACTGACTACAGCTGGTAGTTTCTCTTTGCCAACATAGAAAGGATTTGTTTAACAGCACTCACTGGACTGACCACTACTGAGAATAATGGAAAAGTCTAAGGAACCAAGGAAGAGTGGTCCCCACAGAATCATACCAGAAGCTTGTTAAAGATGAAAAGCAACTTGTTGAGGTGCAACTTGCTAAGGGACATTTACCAAATATTAATAGGGGTGTATGCAAGTATTTGTATATATAAAGCAGGGCTCTAGACTAACTTTTTGCCATGGGCGCACTAGTGCCATGGGCCATAATTTTCTAAATTATTAACTAACAATCTTGTGCTTAAAGTGCTTTGTCAATATTGTAGAAAATGTTAAACTTAATCATCATCTCGGCCTCCTCTGACGACCTGTTTGCTGTTGCATGCTGCTGACAGGCCGTGGGGAGAGGGGACACTTGGGCAGTGCATTTATTGCAGCATATAATATGTTTTCTGGATACACTGTGCTTTTTCAGCATTCAAAGATTGATGGCACCGTGTCAGAGCACTGGCTATGAATTTCAGACGGATCAGGCCTTAACTTAACAAAAAAGTTATCAATCATTCTTTTCATCTTTTCTTATTACCCACAGCTACATCCACTTCTGTCGGGCCAAGGCTGCTCACTAGGGCTGGGTATCATCACTGATTTCTAAAATCCATTCGATTCCGGTTTTCAAAGCCCTGATTCGATTCAATTTAGCCTCAGACAGTCAGAAATATTATAACTCTGATCATTTATCAGTACTGATACACATGAGACTTCATCAGAATTGTGAACATCACAGCAGATGCCTTTGTGTGAAAGTAACTGAGAATAAAACACAGAAAAACATGAAGGAGATTTTCCTGGTCTGGCTTTTTATAGCAGATAACCTTAAAAATATTCTGCAATTTTGCATAATTTTAAAAAGTTTAAATTTCTTCAGTATTGAAAAGCAGAAATTAGGCTTTCTTGTCCGAGGTCATTTAAGTGAAAGAAAAGAAAAAGAAAAGAAAAAGACAGCGGCCGACAGCGCTGTAAACAACGGTAGACTGGTGGGTAATAAGCGAATGAATAATGCAGAAAACAGAGATTTGAGACGGGAAACTGTTCTTGAAGTACACAGAGAGAGAGAGCTGTGCATGAAGTGTGATTTTTATTGTGGTGGAAGCAAAACAGCAAAAGTCAGAGGGAATTCATGACGACATTTATCAAATGTGAAGCGCAGTTTGCTGCTTCTTTTGCAGCTGGCTCGGTGAATTTTGGTTGGAGAGACAAAACCTGTAGCTCAGAATCAGCGCAAAAAGACGTAAACACAGAGCGGACCGACGCATCAGAATCGCTAAGCTCCGACAGCGTGTCCGTCTACGGGCCGTCGGGTGAGAAAGCCGAGAAAGACAAAGCTGATTCTGATGCGTAGGGTCCGCTCTGTGTTTACGTCTTTGTGTGGAGTGCGTGTACCTGCTCTCATTTGCAGTTTGGTGGTTGTTGAAATAGTTGTTGAAATAGTTTTATGAGCTTTAATCTGAGAATCTGGCATTTCTGGCAAAACACAGTTATATTTAAAAGTCAATTCAGGATTTAATGAATCGATATCGCTTTATTCAAGCTACTCACCTCCCTCTATCCACCTGCACTTTCAACTGGACCACAGCCAATCAGAGAGGCCCCGCTCCTGACTATCTCTGATTGGTTTAGTCCACGATAGGGGCATAATGTGTGTCTGTTGTTCACCACACGGAGAGTTGCAGAGATTTTTTTTTTTTTGTTACCCGAACAGTTGTTTATTTTTTTAGTCGCACCACTGAAAAATTTGGTCGCACTCTAGAGCCCTGTATAAGTATTTTTAAAGTCTTTAGGATGATATATAGATTCAATGTATGTAAAGATGTATGCTTTACAAACATTCCACCCAGTTCAAAGAAATCATTAAAAGCCCCAAATTACATGACATTCATTCCCTTAATGAGTTGATGTAAACATCTGACCACAACTGTACTCTAGACTGCAATAATCACTTCTAACAGCTAGCTTGTTCTTCTGCAGCTGTTTGTTAAGTCATGCTATTAAAATCTCACTGAAAGCACACACCTTAACCACATCATTCTGGGTGATGGCATCTATAGCCTTGAGGACAGCGTCAGGGGCCTGGTACACTCCAGCGGTGAGAGCCTGAGCACCAATCTCCTCAAGCAGCCCCTCTGAGCTCTCCATCGACATCAAGTACTCCGCTTTCAGCTGGTTCCTGCACAGAGGTGTCAAACACAGACAGGAGTGAGCAACAGACCAGTTAGAACTCCACCTGCGTCATCTTTGTATGAACTTACTTTGCTCTGGTGATGTCAGCCTCAGACACGCCTCCCTCGGCCACATCCCTCACCTGTGCAATGGCGGCTTTGATCACCTGCACAGAGAGAATAATTCTGGCATTTCGGCAAATTTTTTAAATCAAGTTAGACACAGAAAACTTGGCAACTACCTCTCCTGCAGAGGCAGCTTGTGCAATGGTATAGACCCCAAACAGGCCGGAGTCGGAGTACGAGACGTTGAAGGCAGTGGCCTGAAAGACAACCAGAGGTTATCTGATGTAGAGTGAGAAACTGTGCATTTATAACAAGAACAGCCAAGCATCCTAAAAAATAAAACTATTCTAAATACTCCAATTGAGGCAAATCATTCTTTCAGCAGATTTCTGGAGAAGTTTCCCCAAGAGACTTCATCAAAGGAAAAGACCACTGAAGCCTTTTCTTTGTCTGTCAGTTCCAGACTGACGGAAAGCATCGTGCGCCAGTTTTTGGCTTTTTTGACAGATTTCTGCGTTAAATCGGGGGAACAGATCTCAGAAAGACTCATTAAAAATGGACTTGAACTGTTACGGCTACAAAAACCAGTGTCGCTGTCCTGTTTCAACTCACATCAAAGGGCTGTGTGGTAGCTTTGGCGATCCCCTGGCTCAGTTTGCTGGTGATGCTGGAGCCCCTCTTTACATGCGGACCAGCTCCCAGGATCCTTTGCAGCACACTGAAAGCATTAGCCTCGGCACTACCTGTCACAGCACCTTCACTGGCAATCAGAGCGTGGACAAGCTCATCTTTGTTCTGCACTCGCAGCTCACCTAACACACAATATTTCTTCATGAGAACAAGGCAGCGGCGGATTGCAAAAATAATTTAAAGTTGCTATTTTAAAACACAAGCTCCTACCTCCACGGTACACAGATTTAGCCACAGGGGCCCCAACCCCACTGCGGGCACTCAAGAGCCCCTCACCCACTTGCCTCAGGACCGAGTGGTTTACACCTGAATGGGTAAATGAGATTAACATGCATAAATGAGTGAAGTGGAACAGAGTTCTGACATGTCAGCAGTGACTCACTATCTCATTGAGATTTAAGACAAGCGTAAGCTCACACGTAAGCAAGACTGCTTAGGCTGGAGATTGCTAACTACCTATTAGGAAAGCCAAATGAAGAAGGGGGGCAGCTGTGATGAAGCACTCAAGGCTGGACAACACTCACCTAGTCCTACTAGAGCCATTCTGCCAGTGGTGAAATGGTCCTCAACAAATGACTTAAGCTACAGGGAAGGATAAGGAGGAGGACAGGTGTTTAAGTGCATCACAAAAAGTACTATTTTGCTAACTGAATAGACCCTTTAAGACCCTTAAGATTAAAAAAAAGATGTAACGCATATCCTTACCTGTTGAGAGGAGACATGGCCGACCATGTAGTCAGGGCAGTACAGAGAGTTGGACAGGGTGTTTTTGTATGCTGCTTCATGCAACTTCTCAATTACACCTGCAGGAGAAAATTGAACAGGACACAATGAAAACTTTAAATATGGATAATCAAAAACTGCTGCACCTAAAAAACAAACAAACAAAAACAGCAACAATGCACAGGACTTTTTACAGAGATCAAGTTAATTAAACAACTTTTGCACAAGTATTAACGTATGTCAGAAACCATGCAGAATATAATATATCTACATTAATATGAGAGGGACTGGAATGCTTACTGCTCAATGAGGCTACAGATCTGACTGAAATGGCACAAAAAAAACAAAAAATGCCTCAATCCCAACAGCTCACGTTAAGCATTTCTGAAGTGGCCACAAAACTCAGAGCAAAAACATTATATAGCCTTGAGGTCTACCGCAGCTTAGCGAGAAGATTGTTGATGTTTTACATAATTATAGCCAAATAAAATCATCAAGGATCTTCTTTAGAAATTAAAAATCACTTTCACATCTGATAAAACTATTTCCTCAGTAAAAATACAGGCAATCAGGAGATGAACTGTTGCTTCTGTTACACACCTATCTGAGGACACTGCTGAGCCAGAGCCTTGTCAACCTTCACTCTGGGCGTCAGTTCGTCCACCTCCCATGGCCGAAACTCCTGAGCTGTAGTCACATTGACCAGAAACTCCATTAATGAATCTCTGGACACAAATAGGACAGCGAAGTGTCAACACAGCCTGACGAGTTTTAATGAAAATAGAGAAGAGAAAAAAATAACTTGACGTTAATATGGGAGCACTTACATGTCATCTCTCAAACAGTCGGCAGTGTAGACCATTGTCTCTCTTGACGATGTCGCGCTGCATGGATAGAGATGACAACACAGCTGATTCAGTGTGATCCGCTGCATAATTTTGAGCAACAAAAGCAGCGACGGTCAGTGTGTGCATGAAGTGTGCTCACTGACCTCAGGCTGCCCCCGATTGCTTCCACACTGCGACAGATCTTGAAGGCAGACGCTCCCTTTGTAGTCTACAAAAGCAAAAATGAGATAAGTAAGCAGCGTAGGCTGTCAGGCTAGAGGTGCTGATAAAAACAAGTGCAGTCATGTCCTTCTTATTGTGGTAAGAATAACCTCAGGAATAATTAAGTTAGCTATCACACGCTTACAAGCTCATTCACAGTTTACCAGGTTCGCTGCCAGTCGTAACACATGGGAGACACCCTGGTTCTCCACAGTCTCATAGCGACTCCCAGCTTTCACAAACACACCAACACTTGACACGGGGGAGTAGTTTTCCAGCGAAGCTATCACCAGGCCGTTTGGGAGCTTGGACACCTGAAGGAGGAAAGAAGAAATGTTACACAAAACACACAACTTTCACACAGAAACAAAACTAGTGGTACACTGCAACTTAAGATGACACCAGCAATTAGAAAAATACTGCAAAAGCTCACAAAACACAGCAGAAGTGTTTTTTTGGAAGAAAATATCATGACAACCAGCTGTGAGTTAGATTTCCATTGTGTTTTGTTCGATTTGAGAGCAGCACCTACCTGGGCATCCTGGGGAGGAAGAGGTGAGCCTTTGGACGGTTTCAGACCTGAGAGGGGTTCAGCCAGACTACCACTCCTCCTGGCAGCTGCGTAGCAACGTTTCTGCAGGAAGGTGACACAATAATTAAAGACAATGATTCATTAGCAGCTAAAATAAGAACAGGAAGTTATTACTGAATTATAGCCACAATCCGGTATATATCATGCTGCTCTAAACTGTGTGTAAACACTAAAATCACTAAATTGGCGGAATCTTAATCCAACAAAGAGTAACATGACCTCTAATGTTACATAATAGCTGCTAACACATACAAGTAACACGCAGATTACACAAATATCACCAGCTAGGGAAGTCACCGCCTTTCTATCTCACATGGAGCTGCTTTAGGAAGGTCTTGAGACAACAACCTAATATAATCTAATACTGCAATCGTCTAATATTATTTTTTACTTTTGATTGGGTTTGCATAACTGATAATAGCAATTTTGCTTGCAGAAATGCCCAAAAGTATGATCTAGGCCCCCTAAAACCAGGCCGTCTTAATAGGATCACAAACTCAAAACAGCACCTGTGTGTGCAGGCTGAGAGCAGCTTGACCTGACGTGACCTGTGCACATTTATGTCCCGGCAGCAAAGTCTGGGACTAATGTGGGAATGCACTAGCATCATAATTGGATAACACCGAATTTATGACCAAATAGGGGGCCTGGTTCGTTCAAAACGGACGCTGGTGGACTGGAATTCAGGGATGACCTTCAGGTTACATCCAGCTTACCACAGCAATGCAAAAGCTAAGTCGAGCCCACACGCTTTTCAAATTGTATTTATATTTTTTACTGCACACTTCATGTTTATTTTATTGTTTTCAGTACGTGTGAATGATGAAATGAGAACGTTGCCCCTAACTCGAGACAGAAACCGTTTTACGGTAGGTAAACTTGGAGAGCTAACCGGCTAGCAGGCTAACTGCTACAGCGAATGGTCGGTTTTTTTAGACCGGGACGAGCAGGGAGCAGATCCGGCGGATGACACCACTCAGACCGCACCAACACAACACAGGACTCACGGAGATAGTGTTCAGGGACTGTATTCCTTTCATGACTCCTCACTCTCTCCTTCAGCCGGTACAGAAAGACAGATATGGCGGCAGACTGACGTCTTACCCACAACTCACTGCGCCGTGTAGTCGCTAAACCTTTCAAAATAAAAGTATCACAGCGTGTTTCAAGTTTCCTTGAGCTAGTGAAAACTGTTCGGCTTGTGGCTCATTAACAACATCAGCAAATAATAATAAACATCATTCCTCCCCTTTCTCCTCCTGCTTGGCAGCTCGTTCTTCAACATCCTTTGTCCAGTATATCCACTCACCCCCCTCTGGACGATTTATTTCCAAAGTGCTCAACCTGAGCTGTCCCTCAGATGTACTGACTTCTAAACCTGATAATTACAGTCACTCACCTTCTATCTTTTTGTGGCATAATAGCAGGTCTCACTACCATCCTGTAAACCTTTCATTTCAGGTTTGCTGCTATCCTTCTGTCCCACTCCATCCTGCCTACATCTCTCTCTTTTTCTTTTTTTTTTTGCACTGTCCATCACTCTGGATAGTGGACCCCACACATTTCAACTTCATTTGCCTCTTTAAAATGTTTTTTCAGATGCAGACAGCCTCCAGGCATTTTAATGAGATAAATTTAGCTAATGAAGCATCGGTTTCATCACGCACAATAAAATTTGTTGGTCTTTTATGTAAACATGAGAAACATGAGAAATGCTGGAAAAACTTCTCAGCCCCAGGAAATCAGGGAAAGCCTGTAACTTGGAAAAGCATAGATACAATTTGACATGGCACTAAAGTTATTGTACCAGAAAGGTGGTGTGGATGTCACAAAGTCAACTACACAAAGTCTACTACAGAAAACTAAAACTAAGCTAAAAACTAAACTTCGATTTAAAACAAAAACAAGGAAAAAAAAGAACACTAGACTATTTAAAAAACTATTAAACTAACTGAAATGATTTTGTGAACTTGGCCACCTAAGAAAATGTATTTAAAATGCAGAGAAAAAATACTTAGTCTTTGCCAGCTTGGTGCATTTTTACTGTAATGCTGCTTTTCCTAAATCTTGCCTTTGATATCAGCCCTCCAAACAATGCTAATTAAAAACTTTTAGTCTAAATTTCTTCGCATTATCCCCCAGATTTTATGAGGTATCTGGATTTTTATTATTTTGTTGTTTTTATCATCTCGTGCTAAAAGATCACGCGCTTCTTGTCCTTCACCCATTTCCTTCTTTTTCTTGCGGTCCGTGTTTCTCTGCTTCACCTGGAGGTGAACGTGTTTCCTTAAATAAATGTGGGTGTGGCTGTGTGGAGATCGCACGTAGGCAGCACGAGCCCGTCTTTAAATGTTCGTGGAAACTTTTTTCGCTTTGCGCAAAAAAAACAAGAAAAATGTGCGTAAAATTAATTATATGGTTATAAAACGTGCACACCGCCGTGCGTATGTTAGGAAGTCGGACTGCTTTTGAACCAAGAATGTTCAGTCTGCATGCGGCCACGCCCCCATTTCTCTAAAGAAGGAAACACGTTTGTGTCCAGGTGAAGCGGAGCAAGCGGTGACAAGAAGCCTGAACCAGAAAAGAAAGAAGAAAACCAAAAAGAAATTTGACTGGAAAAATCAATTCTAGAGACAAGAAACACATCAAGAGCTCCAAAGTCTTCTGTACAACTGAAAGATTTCAAGATTGTAATATTAAACAAACAAATCTTAATTTTAAAAACAAAACAGCATTAAACATGCTGACTGTACCTACTGCTGCTATGAGATTGTCATCCATCCCTTACTTATTCCAACATCTTCACACTGAGCCATAAATATGAAATACATGTTATCGTCTGCATCATGCTGACAGTATCATCTGCTTTCTACATGTACTTAATCAATAAAGCTGATTCTGATCTTGGCCATTTGATACTCTTTAAAAATGTCAATGTAGCAGGAGTGCATTCATCAATACTTTCGATTGTTTTCAGGCTTCATTTGTAAAAAGAAAAAAAAACAAAAACAAAACTAACCCACCCACATTCACAGTAAAGAAGTAAACATCTTTATTACAAGTCATTTTCACTTTAATTCACCAGTATGCATGACGCACATTACAAAAATATACTTAACATATAACAGGTAGTCAAGACAATCACTAAGAAGTTCAATGTGTAATTACAAAAAACACTCACATGTACACCTTTGCCCCGCCCACACAGGTAACCTTCAAAAACATTCATAACTGACTCTTTGGCCCACAGAGCTTTTTAAGAGGACCATTCTAATCTTATTAACCTCCAATAAATACAGTCACATAATACAAAAATAACCCCATTGGCTGGGAAAACATCCAGATTGTGGCGCTCGGACAATAAAACAACAACTAAAGAATGTTCACATCATACAGAGTGAGTTTAGACTGCGGACATCAGATCATTTATGTTAAATCACTGCACCTCTGCTTCCAAGCCACAAAAGAAAGGACCCCAAAGTGATTAAGACTTATTCCACAGGCTGTCACCAAACAGGTCCCAGAAACAGCTCAAGCAGCTCAGTGCCAGTTCCAGGCATCACTCCCCAGCACGCCAGTCTTCGCAGCTCTGAGTCTTGTAGCGCATAATCTCCAAGGAGAGTGCAATTTAAAAAAAATAAAAACAAACAAAACCACAGGAGATTTCCCATTTGTTGTCCTCAATTTTCACTGGGCGTCCCGGGACTGCTGCTCACTTGGATGTCCTTTCTAAGCCGGAGAGAGACGCAGCTGAGCCAGCTGCGGCTGGTAGGCATCTCCCCAACAATCTCCCACGTGTCCGTCTCGTCACAATACCTCTCGATAGTGTCGTGATATCTGCACGCAGAGCGGGATCAGCTTTAGACAACCTCATTGACCTCTCCTGTGTTTAATCCACAGGAATTTAACCCTCATTTTCTTAATATTTCAAATAAATGTGAGCTCTGCAATCGCCTGGAAAACACGAAATTTACAGGCAACGTCTTTTCTAGAAAGCTCCTCACCTGTCCCAGCCCTCTTCTCCTCCCAAGACGTAGATTTTGCCATCCACGACAGCAGCGCCGGGCCGATAGCGTCGTTCCTTCATGGGGGCACACATCGTCCACTGGTTGGTCTTTGGATTGTAACACTCCACTTTATCTGTGTTCTCTGTCGAGGCATGCCATCCGCCTACAAAAAAAAGATTTAACAGACATGACTGCACTTTTAGGAACCACAAAGCACAGTTAATGGGCTGGATTATAAGTTTGTTACCTATGACGTAAATCTTTCCTTTAAGAGTACAAGCAGCTGATCCAGAGCGGGCAATCTGCATGGGGGCGACCTCTGTCCATACTGCCGTTTTAGGGTTGTACACCTGTGCCAGATCTGTGCCATCACCATCCTCTAGGACCGCACCACCTGCCGTGACACATCCCGAGTGAATAAATACACCACATAGAATCAAAATGAACAAAAAAAAAAAAAAAACCTGCACGTGTAAAAACCTGCGTTTCCTACCAGTAACGTAAAGCAGGCCGTCCAGAGCCACCACTGCTGGACTTGTGACGGCCATCTTCACAGACTCTGTAAACTGCCAGGAGTTGGTGTGGGGGTTGTAGCACTCCACCGAGTCCAGACGTGAGCGTCCCTCCCACCCTCCCACTGCGTACACAAAGCCATCAAGCATCACCAGGCCTGTGGGGAGAAGGCACAGCGGATAAATAAACATTGTTGCTATTAAAAACAGTCCTTCAGTTTACAGTTGGACATCTCATGCCCCGGTCTAATTTTCATGTTTTCATTAACCATTACAACGACAGATGCTCATTACCGTAGGTCAACATTTGAGTTAATAAAATCAGTATATGTAGAAGACATGACTATTAGCAATATTAAAGTACATTTAATGCTCAGTTTTACACTTATTTTCCACTTATGGAGGCGCATAGATCATAAGGGCACAGCTATGGCCACCTCAATCCTTCTGTTTGGGAGGGGCAGCCAATCAGATAAAAGCTGGGTTAGAGGGAGAGGAAAGGAGGTAAGACAGCTCATTAAGGGTCAGTTTGAGATAAAGATTTTGAACTGTGCATCATGTAAGGTAGTGGTGCCAAACATGAGGCCCAAAGGACAGAAGTGGCCCAGCAAAGACTGCACTGGGGGCCACTGGAAGGCTTAGGAGAAAAAAAAAAAAAAAAAAAATATAGTGTTTCAGTGGTTAAACTTTGCAGCACTGTGTCGTAGAAACTTTGTGAGTGTGTGACTTTGTACCAGTGGTCTACTATTGCCATTCATACTACACAAAGGCACTTATACCAAAGCACTTTCCTCCTCCTCAGCACCAAACACCAAAAAAAA
>NW_024582442.1:327000-357325 GCF_018398535.1 Haplochromis burtoni
AGCAAAGACTGCACTGGGGGCCACTGGAAGGCTTAGGAAAAAAAAAAAAAAAAAAAAATGTGAATGAGTGTGTCGATTTTGAACTTATAGCTGTGTTGTCATAAGTTTTACAGCTTTTTCTATTGTTTAAGACGTCTACTATTGCCATTCATACTACACAAAGGCACTTATACCAAAGCACTTTCCTCCTCCTCAGCACCAAACACCAAAAAAAAACAATTAAATGGCAGAAAGGGACCCATTTTTCTATTATCTGCTATGGAAATGTCTGGATTCTCTTTTTTAATTTTTTAAAGTAGGATTATAACAATCAAAAGACTCCTTTTGGAGCTACTAGAATCAAACAAAGTTAGGATAGTTTATAGAGTTCTTGAGAAGCAAAATAGGGTAACGTGGCTGAAAGACAGAAGCTGTAATTACCAAGACTCCCTCACCTAACTCTGAGCGAGCTACATTCATGGGTGCCATTTCCATCCAGGAGTCAAAGCAGGGGTCGTAGCGCCACATCTCTCTGCTGGCTGAGCCGTCGGGAAACTCTCCACCTGCCAAATACAGGGTCGAATCTACAGGCGGGGACAAGGAAG
Source organism: Haplochromis burtoni (assembly GCF_018398535.1). Taxonomy (NCBI): domain Eukaryota; kingdom Metazoa; phylum Chordata; class Actinopteri; order Cichliformes; family Cichlidae; genus Haplochromis; species Haplochromis burtoni. Next base: position 327,585 of record NW_024582442.1, read on the forward strand.
AAAGGTGATTGGATAAGTAGAAGTATACATTTTCAGCACTTAAGTTTATCTGTGCATTTCAGAGTGTCTTAACCCATCAGGCTGAGTTTTACTGACCCCCTCACCTGAGACCACCAGCCCGTGTTTGCTCACGGCGAAGGGCAGGCATGCCAGATTCTTCCACTGGCTCGTCACAGGATCGAAGCTCTCGACGCTGCGCAGCACCACCTTGTCGTCCTCCCCGCCAACTGTGACTATCACTTCAGCGGTTCCTGTTTCCGTGGCAACAGGAGTAGAGGAAGAGAGGAGTGAGCCACATATGTTAATGTAAAAGAAAAAAAGCAGCCTGTATGGTACAACATAAGAGTGCGTGGAGCTGCCAGCCATTTAATATTCAACTTCCACTATTCTCTTGATTTGCATCTGGATTAGGCTAAAACTGTTTGGTCCACAGTTTGATAACACAAACCGGGAAAACCAGCAAACATCTAAAAACCTGGAATCCAAAATCTTTCTTCTAATAGAAGAAGATAGACCCAAATAATCGTCTCTCCATTGAATAGCCGAGCATTCTTAAACCCTTGCGGAGTATGAGGACGGGGAGACAGATACACACTAACAAATCACCAGGCTGACAGAAAATAGTGCAAAGCTAAAAATTAGCTCTTTGATTCAGACGTGAGTGTTTTTTATTTTTACCAGTGGACCTGCGAGGCCTCGCTCTCGGGCAGTAGAGCTCTCCACGCCGGTCCTTAAGCAGCAGATAGTCCTTGGCCTCAGAGATGAGCCTCTGGCAGACCTGGCTCTCCTTCACCACGTCCAGAGACTCAATCACATCATGGAGGTAATAGGGGCTGATGAGAGGCAGGCGGATGTGCTCCAGGACCTTTGAGGAACAAAAATGGAAAGGGATCTGATGGGTGGTACTCATGAGCAGCTGCTGTGGTCATGGATTTTCATTCATGGAGTATGGCGCCCCTGAAAACAGGATAGCACCAAACAACAAAAATGTATGAACCCCCCCTTTTATTTTTAAAGATAAGCCTGAAATTACCTGCTAATAACTCTCCTCTCACCTTTTCAAAGCTCTGTTTGCGAGAGGAACATTTATTCAACCACAGCATGGCGGCCTCAAACACGGTCTCCTCTTTGGGCACGTTGAGGAGATCGCTGGCAAGGATTTCCGTCAGCTTGTCCACACACAGAGACAGAAACTCCTCCTGGAGGAAGACAGGAAGCGCCGAGAGTTTGATTATTTATGTGAGGGCACAGCTTTGCATTAACAGTAGGTGATACAAGATTACCTCCTTCACGACTCCCTACTCTGGGTTTCCATCACACCCTCACCTGCTGACAGACCGTGCTGAAGTGCTCAAGGATGTAGTCCATGCTGCGTTTCTCCAGCACCTTACAGGAATGCGCCTCAGCAAAGCAGTGAATCCCCACACAGTTCATCTCGTCCATCTGACGCTCCATGAAGCGACAGCAGGCCTCTCGGACCGCCATCACATCCAGCAGGTTGGCTGCTGCCAGCAGCGCCTGGACACAGATCACTTTCTAAGCACGCACGCGCTTCACGAATGACGGCAATGAAGAGGTGTGAGAAGATTCACTACCTGCACGTTGGCTTTGGAAATGTAGACCTCTGATGTGTAGGCGTAGCTCACCAGCATGCCAATCATCTGAGGCTCAACACCATTGATGGCAACACGCTCCTGCTTGGACTCTATGAGGTCAGCAGAAAACATCGCCTAAGGATGGAGAAGGAAAACACATGATTCTAAAGGTGGAGTCGTTTTCAGTACGGACATACCTGTGAGGAAAAGTGCGTTTACCTGGAAGTAGGAGCTGAAAGATGCCAGCACTATGCGGTGGCAGGGGAACTCCTGTCCTCCGCAGCACAGAGTCACATCGCAGAAGGCGTTGTTGAGCCGCAGGCTGTTGAGGCCCTGCAGGACTGTGTTGGGGTGCCTGGTCTCCACAAACAGGTAGTCCTCGCTGCTCTGGGGAGCAGGGACAACGGCAGCAGTCGGGCTGGCTTCCTCCTGGACCTTAACGGTGGCGTTGATAGAGGAAGGCAGGAGCAAACCGGCGCTGACGGAGATTATTTCAGCCATGTCTGCCATTGCAACCCAAGCCTGGGAGGCAAAATATCACAGTTAGCACTCTTGAACGCAAACTAAGAAAATCAGAAAAACGGGTTGAGACATAGCTGGCAACGCAAATCAGCCTCGCAAAGGACTCATTTGAAAGTGAAATGCGTGTAAGTCGCAGAAGGCTGCAAAGCAAGGCGGGGAGAGAGGACCCGAGATTGTCTCACTAATGAGGCTTAGCTGTGAGGCAGCGGCCAAGAGAAGCGGCTTTGTGCCGAGCCAGACTACTCAGACAGCTCAAGAACAGATATGCGATCCACACACAGGTGAGATTAATCACTCAGCAGCGGAGAGACCAAAACAACTCACCTGTTACACATAGTCGTGACTGCTGCGGAGGACTACTCGCTCTCCCACATACCAACCAAACCAGCTTCCGGCAGTCCTGAGCAACATTAAACGCCTCTCGCTGCAAGCCACGCCCACACACACCCGGCAAACGTAAGAGTGTTCACCCCCATGTAGTTCCTGCTTTGTTTGTTCATCAAAGAGTGACACACAAATTTTTCCCTACTTTTTTGCAAAATCTGATCGTTTGCCAAAAAATTTGATTTCCGGTATTTTCTAAAAAGTGTATGCAAACTGTTGCAAATGACTTATTGGCCTACAATCTGTGAAACATGTCAAAATCATCTCTCGTGAATAATGTCACGTCATTTTCGTGTGTGTGTGTGTGTGTGTGTGTGTGTGTGTGTGTGTGTGTGTGTGTGTGTGTGTGTGTGTCCCTTTTTTCACCTCCTCCTAAATATTTCATGTACTTTAATCGGTGCTCTTTGTATATACACTCACTGGTGAGCAGTGGCAGACTGCTGCATCTTAGATGCAAGAAGGAGCGTTTCCAGAGGTCCTTCCTCCCTCCAGCTGTCAGACTGTACAATCAAAACTGCTCTCAACAAACATAGATGTTTACATCAGCGCTGTAACTTGCACCAATCAACCGAACAAATACTACTTTTATAACTTGCACATTACTTTTTCTCAATTTATATACTAACTTATTGTAAGTTACATGTCTACTTTTTAATGCACAGGTACAATACACAATCTGTACTTTTCTAATTATTCTAAATATTCTTAACTATTTAAACATCTTGCAGTATCCTGCTCTGTTTGCACACTACAACCTGGGTTTGCCACTTATCTGTACTTTAATAACTGTACAGTACTCTGTTTTGGTAACTATTATCCATGATGTAAATATGTAAAAAAATGTTTGTGTTTCTGTTCAATGTCCTGTGTCCTGTTCTGTTTGTTTTTTTGTTGTTGTTTTTTTGTTTTTGTGTATGTGTGTGTTGCTGTTACAACCAAATTTCCCCTTGTGGGACAATTAAAGGACTATTCTATTCTATTCTATTCTATTCTATTCTATTCTATTCTATTCTATTCTATTCTATTCTATTCAGGTCACTCCATTGTGTTTACTAGTTCACCAGTTTTAGCCTGCCTGCTTGTATTTGCTGTGAGTCATTTAGTGGCTCCTGCTTGTTTTCCTCTCTTTTTTGTTGTGTTCGTAGCAACTGTTGTTGTCAGGGAAATTTTAAAACCCATTGGGAAATAATAAACTAGAGAGACTATCGTGCATGTACGTTTTGTTTATTTAACAGGTGTGTTATCTGAGGTCGACATCATTACAATAAAACATTCAGCTGCACAAGCAAATCATCTGTGTGCCATATCACCTCATATGTGGAGAAAGTCAGCCAGCAGGTCAATACCAACACTTTATTATTTATTATTCTTTATTTTTCTTCCCATAATTATTCTTTTCTTTTCTTCTCTTGTTTTAAAACCAGATGTATAAGATATTGTTGATATTGTTGGTTGATGCTGCCATGCCACTTTTAACTTGATATAACAGGTATACACGGAACATATTGTCATAATATGATCAATAAAGTTCAATCTGTAGAAATGTTGGAATTTTTCACTAGTTTGCTGAATCATGTTTGTTTTATACAGAAATTGAACTGACAAAAGGCTTATTTTAAATTTGGAGGATAAATAACTGTTTTTGTTTCAGATCACAAGGAGCTGTCCTTCATGACGGCTGCATTTTCCAGCGCCTTTCTTCTGCGAGCAACAGCTTCTAAGATCTTCTTCCTGGGTCCGAGCTGGATGCGGATCCCTTTGAGGTCTTCATCAGAGCAAAGCATGAGTGCCTCCAAGTCAAGGTGCTCTCTGTTGAATGCGGGCGTAAAATCTGGCAAGGAGATAGAGGACAGGAACACATCCAAAGGAGAGGTTTCCTCATCTTCATCATCATCCAGTCCCAGATCTTCCTGTTCCCACGGCAGTGCGTTGTCACCCGTCATCAAGCCAGAGGTGTCTTCGTCTGCCTCAAACGTCTCGCTTTGAACGAGGTAACCAAGGCTTTCATTGGCACTGCTGGGGATGTCGTCAGAGTCTAGCCCCATCTTCTTCCTGAACATCAGACCTCCAAGGCCGGGCCGATTGAAGATGGATTGTTTCACTTGGCCTCCATCGTCGTCGTCATCTCCGAAGCTGTCCATTTCTTCTAGCATGTTCTCTTCCTGCTCGTTGAAGACGTCCACAAAGTCTGGGTTCTCAGATCCGCTCTCTGGTTTGAGGAAGATAACGTTCCCACTTCCTTCTGACCTCTGCAGCGTGCCTTTGTCCTTCTTCCCAAACTTCTTCAGGAGTGTGCCTTTAATAGAGCCAACTTTATCGTCAGTGATGAGCTTGGAGAAGTGTTCGTTGACGCCCGTGATGGTGCCATCGTTTGACAGTGACGATGCCGTTCCTGCATCTGAAAAGGAGCCGGAGTTGCTTCCACGCTGCATTCTATCCATTTTGCTCTTGTGTTTTTTCTTCACCTTCTCACACAGTTTCACGCGTTTCTCTGCCTCTTTTTCTGCCTCTTTCTTCAGATTGGCGACCTTTTTCGGATTTTGGTTGGTCTGCTTTGCAGCAGCAGCGTCAAGGAAGCGCACACACTCCATGTGGTCGCGTGAAGCGGCGACATCCATTGGCGTGTGGAATTCATTGTCCAGAGCAAAAAGGTTGGCGCCGAAGTTGACCAGGAAGCTGAGGATGTGCATGTGGCCGTTACCTGCTGCATGGTGCAGGGGTGTGTTTCCCCAGATGTCACTCCTGTTGGGATCTCCTCTGTACAACACGAACACACACAAAAGATTTTTTATCATTAGTGATGATATTTTCATTATTTGGCTATTCTGTATTCCTGATTTATACCAAACTCCATGCATAGTAGTTTTTCATGAATTTAGAGAAAATAATAAACTGATAAAAAATGACATTTAAAAAAATGTCAGTCCAGGAAATTAAATTAAAACAGAGAATAGATCCACATCCAAATCTAGCACATGACAAATTAAAGATGGGTGAAGTTAACTGGTGAGCTATTAAGACTTAAAGTCCTTTTACTGCTGCCCCCTGTCAAGTTTTGATTGCTGTGTGACTGCTACACCTTGTCATAAATCCCAGTTCATGCTGCGTAATGACCAAAGAGGAAATGGTTTAGATAATCCTGGCCACGTAGACAAGACACGCTTTATGCTCATTGAAATATAAATAAAATTAAATAAATCTTATGCATTCTCTGAATCTCAAAAGTCTGTAAGAGCACTGTGCCAGATTTTGTACGGTCTTGGTTGTAGTGAAAGAGGGACGGAGGTACATGTGGAGTAGCGGTGGCGGTGGCGGTGGTGGCACGGCCTGGATGAACAGCTCTTTTGTTTTTGTGGGATGGATTGGGCTGGTTAAATTTTTGGCTCAGCTAATGGGAAATAAAGTCTTAGCTCATTAAAATGGAGTGAACAATAGCTGTTGAAAAAATCCAGATGAAGTGCCAAAAACAATTAAAGTACGTATGAGAAAGCATAAAACACACTTTATTTCATGCTGGTCAACCTTTGCTCTGTGAGCACTGTTCCTGGTTCCACTATAGATCTTAATCTTATTTGGTTTTATAAAATATAATGTATTTAAATGTAAAGATTTTATGTCTAACTGTATGTTTTCTTTAGAAATGACAGAAAAATTACACAGCCTGAAGAAAACACTTGACGAGAACTCATATGTTCAGGTCGTTTTTGTCTCAGTGTAAGATGTGAGATGAAAGACAGGCGATAGAAAGCTTACTTTCTGCTGCATATGAGCTGAAGAGCACTGATATGTCCATGAAAAGCAGCCAGTATGGTGGGAGTCATGCCATCCTCATCTGGCGTGTTCAGGTCCTTCACCGTGGCCTCCTTCAAGAGTTCCACGTATCCATCAATCGCTGCTTTGTGGTACCTAGACATCTCTGGTAAGAAGGGAAAAGCTTGGAGAAAAATAAAAATCCAAGTTTCTCTGCGCCCCCCCGGCTAACGTCAGATGAGCAGAAGCGACTGCAGACCCAAGCAAACAAAGCGATGACTGGGCGTCAACGCACCAGCAGCTCGGGGCCATAAAACAAAAGCAAAGTTCGCTTCACTGCTGTGAGCTGCCCCATTTCCTCAACACTATAAAAATCCCTTACTGCGATTTCACCCAGAAAACGTATTCACACACAGCAGGAGTTTCTGCTGTAATCACTGTTTCTTCACAGGTTTGAAGGCAAAAGCAATCTTTATGAAAGAATAATATATTGTTGTGGATTAGAATGACCAGTAAAATGAAAATGGAACATTATCTGTTATTTCTTGTTTCTGGTTTTAGCTTGTTAGAACTCTAAATTCTTCATCAACATTTGTAAGCTGATGTTTTTATGATACATTTTCATTCTGTAATTTGTAGAAAGTATTTAAAAGAGTAAAAAGCGACATCAACTCCCTCTGTTACCTTGAATCAACTTAAAACTGGGAACATTCAACTTTTTAACTTAAAGCGTTTACACCTAAAAACTGTCTTAAGTATAATACATGAGTAAAGCTATTATTAACAAATTATTGCTCTATTCTATTTATATATCTATTTATCCATCTAATCTAATTAGATATTGTTAAAATCTTGACAGACATGCTTGATTGGGTCATTAATTACAGCAAAAGTAAAAATAACACACTATACTTAAAGTATCAAATGTAATAAAAAACAGGAAAAATAAAGTATTTTTTATTATTAATTATTGCAAACAGCTTGTGATTATTTAAATCATGTGTTAATCTATTTTCTTGATAAATTCATTTATTGTTTTGTTTGTAAACTGTTTTAGCAAGATGAATATATTTAGTCAAGGTACACGTTCATTTTTTTTATACATGCAATTCAATTGTTTTCTTTACTTTTTAAAAAACGGCTGATTAGTCACATGTTCTAATTTTGCTATTTGTTTAGGTTCAAAATAATATTGCAGGATAGTTTTCTTTTTACAAGATATTATATTCATCATGGGAGCTCATCCTTAGAGCTTAGCGTTAAAAAGAGAAATTTCTCCATGAAATGAATTGGAGAAACTGTTGATGTGAAGTAACATGAAACAGAAGTGTATAAGCCCAGATACAGTCCAGCATTTGAGTATGTGTATTTTACATAAGTGTACTAAAAAAGCATTAGTGTAAGTCTCTTAGACCGTGTGTTGTCATATCTAGATGATTATGATATCTAAGTCTGTCCCTTTGGGGGTGTGTCAGAAAAAATCTGGAAAATCACACATGCTGTGGTGAACTGCCGCAAATAAGGGCTGTAAAATGTTTTTCCACCACTTCTCCTTCCAGTCCAGTAGGTGGCTAATAAATTCTATGCTAAAGTTAATGGTTTACCAAAAACAGAAGAAGAAGAAACAGAACCGACAGAAGAGTCAACAAAAGAAGAAGAAGAACCTGTCCAATCAGCGGCATCTTGGGAGGAACTATCCCCCGACCAGAAGAGAGTGAACCCAATCTGACAGTTTTTCACTCTCTTCTTTGGTTTCTGTTTCTTGTCGCTTTTCAGCTTCCTATAACATGAAGTTGTGAATAATTATTGTTTAAAACGTTTCCACTGTTCGGAAAACCCGGACATCTTCCATTGGGTTCACGGCAGTTACTTCCCGGTGTTTAGCTTGTGTGGTTGGACCGGGGAGAGCCTGCAGAGATGTCCGACAACGGTGGCTCGGCTGTCGGCCTCCTATCCTATGAGACGCTGGTTCATGCTGTGGCAGGTGCAATGGTGAGTAGCTTTGTTTCTTATTTATTTGTTTTTTATGGGGGTTGGGGTATTATCCTTCTAATAGCAGATAGCATGGTGTTGAAGAAACCACTTTAAGCTGAACAATGGTGTTAGATGTTGTGTTTTCAGGTGTCAGTATGGATGTTAATGTTGCAGTGCATTGTCTTTTTAGGGGAGTGTGACAGCTATGACCGTCTTCTTTCCTCTGGACACGGCCAAAAGCAGACTCCAGGGTGAGCTGGGGGGCTTTATCATCTTGGACAGAGGTCACCTGATAAGCTGCAGAGTTGAAAGAGGTTTAACGCTGGGGTCATTATAGAGCAACCGTAACTGCATCCCAAAGAGTAGCGCACTGATAAATGTAGTTTTTATTTTACCTCATAAACAATCCATTTCTGTTTGTTGTTTCATGTGTCTTTTTTTTTATTGCAAAGCACGCTCATGTTCAGCTCTATATAAGACATAAAAAGGTGTGTTATGCCTTTCTGCTTCCACTCTTTTCCACAAGCTGAGATAATGCAGTTAAGCTGATCTTTGTGTGTCAAGTCATTGTCCAGAGACTCATTGCCTGATTTCTGGCATATTTGTGTTTGTTTTTCAGTGGATGAGAAGAGAAAGTCGAACTCAACTCCAGTCATTCTGGCTGAGATAGCAAAGGAAGAAGGCTTGTACGTATAGTTTGGGAATTTAAAATCACTGAGGCTTCTGGTTAGAAATTACACAAGTTAAGCCTTGTTTTACTCTTATTTGACCATATTTATAATTTAACCAAATGTTATGAACCAAAACAAGGTAATCGCAGATATAAACGGTTAATGAAAATAATTGGTAGCTGCAGCTGTAATCTAATCCATGGTTTAGGATGATGTTTTGGCCACATGACTGGAAACACAGTACTCAAATGCCTAATCACTACCTCTCCCAGTCTGTCACTGTACAGAGGCTGGTTCCCAGTTATCTCCAGCCTTTGCTGCTCCAATTTTGTCTACTTCTACACGTTTAACTCGCTGAAGAAGCTGGTGGCATCTGGTCCAGGCCAGTCCAGACCTGGGAAAGACTTGCTCATTGGAATTGTGTCAGGTAAGTACTGACCTGATGGAAATTGTCTGAAAGACTTAAATGGATGCAAGGTGTCCAATTAAAAGAGAAGCCTGTAGCACAAAAGGCAAACTTTTCAAAAGTGGAGGGAGTGACTGTGTGACAGATGTCTGGATTGAATGGATGAATCCTGGATTTGTGTGTGAAACGTTTGCATGCATGTATCCCATAGACTGTATGCAAAAGATGGTGATATTATCCTCTGGTTTGTGGATTCAAGAAACTTGAATATCTCTTGTTCATGTAGGAGTGGTGAATGTGATCCTGACCACTCCCATGTGGGTGGTCAACACTCGACTGAAGATGCAGGGGGTAAAGTTCAGAAACGAAGACCTCCACCAGACTCACTACAGAGGCATATTTGGTGAGCGCTTCATATCTGTTAAACAGGTGAAGATTTCTGACGTGCTTGTCTTGTGTCTGTGTGATTGTCAAACTTCACTGCTTCTCTTTCAGATGCTTTCTCACAGATCATAGCCAACGAGGGGGTGGGAACTCTGTGGAACGGCACTTTGCCCTCTCTCGTCCTCGTACTCAACCCTGCTGTGCAGTTCATGATTTATGAGGCCATGAAGAGGAAGGCAGGCAGAGGAGGGAGGAAGGTAAGAAGACTTAAAGAGAACCAGTGATGTATGCAAAATTGCCTTATTGAAGCTAATCAGTCAGCATCCTGTCGTTCCATAGCTGAAGGGCTGTGATCAGGAGGGACCCTGTTTAGACCAATCTAGCGATCAGTCACCTGACCTGTGAACTTTCGTCTTTTACCACAGATATCCTCAGCAAAGATTTTTCTCATTGGAGCCATTGCCAAGGCCATCGCTACCACTGCCACGTATCCTCTGCAGACAGTTCAGGCCATACTGAGGGTAAATACTCTAATACAGAAAATGTTATTCCTGTATTCTGTTTTTCAAAGATTAGGCTGATGAAGTTCAACATTTTGCAATGACAGAAAATTCAGTAAACAGACACAAACAACTACAAATTGTATCTGTGTAATTTTATGTGTGCCAAAAGCCGTCTATTACACTCTTACACGGGCAAAATGATGTTTCCTCAAAAACTAAAAACTAAAGTGGAACTCCTGGCTGAGTCTGGGACACAACATTGTGTAAATTTGACTTAATTTTGTGTACACTCCTCAGAAACTTTATTAGGGGAAAAAAATTTCTGATCCGGTCCCAGTAGATAAGAACGCCTGCTACCAAAAACCATGCTACATTCACTTATATCACATTTCTTTCCCATTCTGATGCTCAGCAGCAACTTCACTATATCACTAAATTAGCTGAGTTGCTGCAATGTGATTGGATGATTAGATATTTCTATTGATCAGCAGATGAACTGGTTTAAACAAAGTGGCCGGTGAGAGTGTATTAATAGAAAAATTTAGAGAAACCAGAGCATCTTTATATGGTTAATACCATCAAACACTCGATGCAAATATGCATGACTGGTAAATGATATTGAATCTTTACTACACATGCATCACTTGTTTTATGCTTTTTCATCAGTTTGGCCAGTATAAAAGTGACGCCGAGGGTGGTGGTGTGATGGGGAGCCTTTCTAACATTTTGTTCCTGCTCATGGACCGGATCAAGTGAGTGCAGCATCTCTAAAATTACACTATCTAGTCACTCGACTCACAACAAGCACATGTGTGAATATGTAGCAGTGGTCACAGTTGTATACCCGTGTTTATCGCAGGAAGCACGGTGCTCTCGGTTTGTACAAAGGCCTGGAGGCCAAGCTGCTACAGACGGTACTGACGGCTGCACTCATGTTTGTTGTGTATGAGAAGATCGCTGCAGTGACCTTCAGAATCATGGGGATGAACAAGAAACTGAAGCACTGAAGACGGCTACCTGAACACAGCAAACCATCAGTGCACTCATCCTCAGTAGGTTTTAAAGCCTGCGGATGCTATTAATAACATTATGAATTGTTTCTGTCGCATAGGCACGATAATATGAGCCCACAATGGTGCTTTGGGAGCCCCACATTCCTATTCCATTCCCAAATTATATAACAAAACCAGAGGGGGGTTTAATTATTGCTATTGTTAACCTCTAACTGTGAACATCTGTGCATACACATCCTCTCCACTGGTGCATTTCTCTTGGTTAAGCATGGTCCTGCAGGGACTAAAGTTAACTGAGTTTATGTGACAAAGAAAGACATACAGACATTATTTATTAGTTTGGTTTGCTGTATAATATCTTCTAGTGTGAGGCGAGTTAAACAGGTCCTGTATTGAGTAACTGTTTGAAAAGAACACCTTTCAAAGAGCTGAACTTTCTACTGTTAAAAAATAAAACTCTGTCGGGTGATGATTTAAAAAAACAAAAAAAAAAACAGTTTAGGCAAAAGAACACAAATACACCTGTTTGGCCTCTTTCTGAGAGATGTTGGCTGCACTGAAAGACTGATACAGCTCTCGTGGAAATATACATGCTCTTTAAGAAATTACTGGTTCAAATCAATGGGCCAGACTAGCTGCTTTCCCCTGGTCCGAGTTTTTGTCATGAGTCTGCTGTAGTTTCATATTTCACTATAGGAGATGAATGATATTTGTCTTTACATTTACATTTTCATATGAATTTGAAAAAGTGTATTTCAATTTAAGACTTTTGTCTTAACATTTGAGCTTTATTGCACGTGATGATAAGTTTACTGCTGCCTTAATCTAAACCACTGGGCCATTCTTTACATACACGTAAGCTTTTAACTGTGAATTTATCCAGTTGTGAAATCCTGCAAGATGGAAACCTCATTAAATTAATTTAATATAAATTGAGGGAAAAGCACAGTGAATATGTGTCTGCACATGCTGCAGTAGTTGTAGGTAGCAAGTGCCTCTGATTGTAATGCATTATGAAAAAGTGACGTGCAGACGAGTGACAAATTAAAGAAAAAAACAAGCTAAAATATTAGTTGTGCGTCCACAGCATCAGTGCACCTCAGCATGTATTCTTCAAGTCTTTGGACCTACAAAAGATAAACAGTATTCTTCCAAAAGACACACCCTCATTATGTTGCTGGTGGTGGAGTACACCAACTAACACCTACACACAAATTTCTCTCAAATTAGCTTGTTTTGTGATCTTGTGACTGCAAAAGCTGTAGCTTCTGATTCTTACTGTTGTGTGTTCATGAAACCAGTCAGAGTAGAATATTTCCTCACTGCAGGAATTAGAGGTTTGTTTCCCCCATAGACTGAATATAAAACGTGGATGGATCCACTATCAACTACTGATTAGCTTTGTACTCTGCATTTTAAGGTTTTGGCTGCTAAAATGTTGTTGTTATCAAGTTTTGGAGGGTTTATGAGCCAGAAGTGACTATTTATGGATGACTCTGTGGCAAGACTGGAACACAAGCTTCTTTGATAGTTTACTACTGGTGAGATTATTACACAACAAAAGACACCAATGCTACAAAAACTGGTTAAGCTGAGCAGACATCTGTGTTGGCATGTACCTGTAAGTCAGCGTAGCCACACCTTTTACTTTTGAGCTTTTGTAAAGTTTATATAAGAAAGCAACCATGTGGAGTTATGACTGGGGCTAACAGGTTATAAAGACAAAAAGAAACTGTATCAGGTTGCAAACACATTTATTTTTGTTGTAAAACTGGGCATTTTAACATCAAAGGTTATACGGTTTTGACTCTTTTGAAGCCAGTCTCACTCTAAAGAGCTGCAGGTTTTGGCACTTTTTCATTTTGATGCTTGTCGATGGTTTAATTCTTTCTTTTTTTTTTTTGTCACTCGTTTGTAAGTTATTCAGTGACTGTTGATCTAAACAAACACTTGATGCACTGAGTTTTTTCTACTGTTTTCAATATCGCAGTGTTCGACGTGCGCTCTTTTTCTTTCACACAGATGTCTTCCATTATGTCTATCAGTTCCCTGCGAGTAGTGTAAACTTGTCGGGGATCGCAGTGATTCACAGTATTTGTCACAGTACTTTCTCTCTCTCTGATGTGGTAAATGACAGTTAATGTTGCCTTTCAACTTGATGCCGGTTGACAGTTGATCCACTCCTCCTCCTGCTGCTGTTGTTAAACTGGTTTTTCTCTTTACGTCTTGGTTATAACCAAGAGAGGCGCTTCCCTTTAACACCGCAGCCTTTAGACCTTTTGTTGTTCTATCAATACTCTAGCCAAGTGACACATTTACCAGATTTCAGCTCCTCTGCCAGTTGTCACTTATATTTAGTAGCAGTTAGGAAAAACAGCTCCAACTGTTTGGTTTTTTTTTTTTTGATTAAAGCTTTACAATTTTGCTTTTTATATTTTACAAAATGAACTTTGTTTACATCCAGTTCTTATTTGATATCATCTTGACTCATTTACAACAACAAAAAACAAACAAAACACAACAGATTTTCTAATTTTGTTTAAATAAACATAACACTGTTTGTGGGTTTTAAATTATTGTTATAACCAGGGAATAAAAAAAAGATTGAGAAACAATATTGATTTCTTTAATTGTGTTTTGTTTAGATCATTACATGCCAGATAAAATGTAGTTCATCACTGCTTTAAAAAAAATAAATAAATAAAAGAATCCCTCCCAGAAGACTGATGAGTAGTGATTGGTGAGCTCATGCAAATGTTTACCACGTTAAATGTCCTCCACTGGAGGTCTACAGGATAATGATGCATTCGTGACCATGCCTCAGGTGGAATTTATACTTCTGCAATTCAGTTTATCAGAGCGATGCGTAGGGTTAAATCTTACGTCACAATAACCTATGCTGACGTGCACCTCCCTTCCTCAAAACAACTGCGATTGGCCTGTTTCCTCCTCTTCTAATTGACTGGAAGGGAATGAATCAACTCCAGGCTTTCAGACTTCAGTGCAGAAGTATAAATTATGCTTTAGGCTCATATTGGGAGTCTTCACTTCTCGTCATCTCCTCAACATACCAGTGTGGCAGGAAGCAATACTGAGCGTCTCTGTGGGCAGAGTAGGTGACATCTTTGTAGGGATCCCAGGAGAACAGGTACACCACTCTGAAATGACAACAGAAAGAGATTAACATGTATTTACCCCAAACCAGAATATTTTAAGTGTTATTATAGCTCACCTAGGACTGTCTTCGGTAACTACACGCTTCACAAAAGACAGGAAATCGCAGCAAAAGTTCATGCATACTGTCGGCTTCCAGCAGTTGTACTCGTTCTGTTTAAAAGATGTACAGAAGGCTCATGAAGTGTGCTCATGGTGTGCTGCCAGATGTTTTTAAATCACGAGTTATTTATTGCTTTACCTTGATGAGATGGGAGATCTTAGAAATGTGAAAGGTCTCCACGGAAACAACGACACCTTCCTGATCTCGGAAACCTGCCACCACTCTAGGGACTCCCGGGAGAAAAGACTGGGCCCACCACTTAAGCAGTTTGAACCTGAGGAGCGCCAAAATAAAAGCGTTACCATCCAGCCAACCACACAACGTGAAAATTATGAGGCTTTACTTTATCCTGTACCTGTGGAAGTTGCTGCGCTGTTTGGGGGTGCAGATCTCTGCCGAGGTCTTCAGCTCCACGTAACAGGCAGGAGCAGCCGGAGCTTTGGGATCTTTATCTCGACAGTCCACCTCGCCGGAGAACAGCAGTCTGTGATCCGCGAGCCGAGTCTGCACCACAGTGCAGAAGGCCTCGTTGGTGTTAACCACTCCACCAGGGTCAGGTAGACTGTGGGTATTGTCTACAGGAGAGACAAAGGTGAAACTTTACCACTGAAAGCACTGTGCTAGGTTTAGTTTTCATATCTAATATAATGGACGCACGGATATGTACAGAAAAAATAATGATTTGAAGTCAGTGTTGGGCATTATAATAATCACATTACATTTTTATAGAGTGTAGTAATTTTAATTAATCATGGTAAGATCAACAATCATACTGCATTTACGAGTCTTTGCTGTTACTCGAGTTCTTCAATTACATGAAGACATGAAGATAACTTTTTAAAAGGACAGCTGCTGGAAGCGGCCATCAAAAGATAGGCACTGTGGTCATAAATGGATGAACATAATCAGCAACAATACTCAGGCTGTGTCATGTAAATGATGCTCAACTGGTACTAAGGGACCCAGCAGCCTGGATTGCTGACACAAAGCAGCATGGATCTGTGTTTTCCTGTTGTTTATCCCCAATTCTGCCATTACCAGTGCAGCACAAACCAAGAATCATCAGCCAGGCAACATTTTTCTAGTCTTCTATTGTCCAGTTTTGTTGAGCTTGGATGAATTATAGCTTCAGTTTCCTTTTCTTAGCTGACAGGAGTTGCACCTGGTGTGGTCTTCTGATTACCTCGATTGTACTAAGTGGTTGTTTGAGTTACTCTTGCCTTCCTATCAGTTCCAAGCAGTCTCTCTTTGATCTTTGGTACCAATGAGGAATTTTCACCCTGAGAACTGCCACTGACTGGATGTTTCCTCTTTTCAAACCAGTCTCTGTAAACCCTAGAGATGGTTATGTGGGAAAATCCCAGTAAATTAGCAGTTTCAGAAACCGTTACCCAAGTGTGAAATGGTAAAAGGTGAGGTACAACCTGGACAGGCTGCCAGTCTATTGCAGCATTAACACAGAAACAGACTCCACACCAATTACCCAACAAGCGTGCCTGGAGAGAACCCACACAGGCAGCAAAGCTCACACGAAAACAGCCGGTGAAATCAAACCTGCACCTTCTTTTTGTGAGGCAAAAGTACTGTTTTTGTTTGGGGTTTTTTATTATACCATTAGCATTTTTCCCCATAGTGGAAATCTCACATGTTGTGCTTCCCAGGCACAAATGGACTGAATATAAAACCAGTTGATTATGAGGTATGCCTGTGAATCATCAGCTGTGGGTAAGGCAGTTTTAATCAGTACCCAGTTTCCAAAAAAAAAAAAAAAAAAAAGGAAAAATAAGGTACTTGTTTACTGCTACATAAACCCACCTACCTGCACATGTGTATTGCTCAAACTTGTATCCCCAGTACATCATCTCTTCATGCCTCTCGGTGCGGTTCTCCCGTTCCCTGCGAGCAGCTTCCGTTTCCACCTCACTGATGTAAAATGTGCCCCTGAACCTGGTGACTGCTAACAACCAGCCTTCCCTTGTCTCATAAGGAGTGGTCAGCAGCTTAGTTAGGTGGCCCCGCCATGTCACAAAGTCGACATCTAAAGCGCTGGAAAGAGTAGAGGTTGATCAAAGAATACATGTCCAGTAGGAACTGTTGTGGTTAGAGATCAATAATGTTTATCTCTCTCTCTCTGTGTGGGACCTACTTGATCACCTGAAGAGAAATACAATAAAAACAGGAACCTGACAGCTACACTTACCGAGGTGAGGCTGCTGCCCCTGTTGGGTTAATCTTTGATTTATTGGCTACAATCCACCGGAGAATATGGTCCAGCCTCTCCTTCACACTGTCGTCTCTTTTTATAAAGCGATCCCTGTATCCATCCCTCAGGTTGAAATTTGGATTCCTGTCAGGCTCCATGTAGTACCTCATCTGCCTGCTGTCGTTGAAGAATCTACGCTCAGAGTCGAGGGAAAAACATCCCACTTCCACAGGCTGTTTGTAAACAGGAAAGTCTCTTTCATAAAGCTCTCTTCTCGTGCTTAAAGTCCTGCAGCTCAAAGGGTTTTGACCCAGAGACGACTCAGACCGATACTGGTGCTGTGTGTTCGTTCTGAAGTGTTTATTCTCACGAGGACTTCTGCCACTGTCGTCTCTTTGTCTTTTGTACGAGGACTGATGGCTGTGACAGCTGATGCTGGATCTGTGGGGGTCCATAGCTGGACAGAAAGAATTTATGAGTTTTTGTTCTTTAAGTGCAATTTTTTCAGGGATAAGTTAGGTTAGGGTTAATGCATATGTGCATATGAATCATTCGAGCATAAAAATGCCACCTAACTCAAAGGATGAACCAGTGTTGTATCTCAACATAACAGGCAACTTTGCAAAGAACCGATTATAAGCTGTGTCCTTATAATCGGTTTGCATCCAACATCCAAAGAAGAGCTTTGGATGTCCTTCAAGAAGCCTGGAAAACTATTCCTGAAGACTGCTTAAAGAAATGACAGGAAAGCTTTGCTAACAGAGTTCAGGCTGCGTTGAAGAATAAATGTAGTCAAACCAAATATTGGCTTTCAAGATCGTTAGAACTGTACAAAGTTGTTTTTGCCTTATATACTTTATACTCTTGTATGCTTGAACATGTTTTGATAAATCGCTGCACCGGTTCCACATTTTCCTACCAAAATATAAAGACATGATGGGGTGGCTGACGACTTTTGCACAGTGCTGCATATTTAAAATTAGAAATGTGTTCTTTCCTCTCTGTAACAAATTATGCACAAACAATGAATTAGTTTAAGTTTAAATGCAGCATGTCTGGACCTAGAACCGCCTGATGTGCTTATAACAGTTTATGTGTTGAATGTTGAATGGAAAAGAGGCAGGTAATGTCTGGCGTGTGTCTGCACTGTTTCTCAATTAAATGCATGTTTAAAATTAACAAAGGTTTCCTAATACCGCTGTTACTAACCCCGCTACGAAAACTAAAGAGTACTTTCATGAATAAATAAGACGTAAGTAAGTGATAACCTACCTCTTTACAGCACAGCGAGCAGAGGTTGCTAAGCTAACGTTAGAAGTTCCCTGTTTATATTATGTCAGAGGAAATAAAATAACAGACTTGGCACAGGAACAACAAACATACGTTTGTTGCATCTTTACCGACTAAAACCAAGAAGTAGCTGAGTTAGAACAACGCTGCCTTGTTTTTGTAGCGGGACAGCTAACTAGTCTCACACGCTAACAACAAGCTAACGCCACTTCCGTGTGCAGTTTTCCATCCAATCTGCTGCTCGTTGGTAGCGGCGACACTTCCTCTAAAAACACTGTAAATATCCGTGAAAAGAAGAGTTGCAGCAGTTCCCTGTAGCTGTTGGGCTGGTTTGTGGCTCTGGCAGGGAATAAAGTGATGTAAAAACACATTATTGGGTTTATTCATCAGGTAAGAACGAAAATTATTTTCGAGTTCAAATAGCTCGGTCTAATGTTGATAAACGAGCTAGCGTTAGCATGGCTAACGGTGTAGTGTTTTTAACCTAACAAAACTTGTTTTCTGAGCGTACCTTTATGGAAAATATGAGATTATGTCTTATAATTCATTCATTAGAAATTGGCAAAGGAGTGGATCTTGACTGTGGGGCATTATTCTTAATTAGTAGGAAATAATGATATGATTGACCATTTAAAGGTCTTTTAATAGGCTCTGCGTTGTGTAGCGAGAAAAGCAGCATCTTGGAGTGAACAGGTGCAAATTTCTCCTTCAGGTATGAGCAGGAAACGGGCTCTGATTTCAGACGCTTTCAATCTGAAGAAGAGAAGAAATGGCACAGAACAATTTGGAGCTGCTGCTGAAGATGGTGGGTGTGACTCCTAAAAAATCTACAATAACGTGATCAAAAAACTCTTCATTTGAAGTTCACACTGTCATTTCTTCACTTTAAAAGGACCAGCTGACATTAAATCCAGTCTGGAGTACCTCATGACCCTATTTCCCAGAAAGCTCTTCAATGATGCACTGCCTCAAATTGTGCTGAAGCACCAGCTCTACAGCATACACAGTGACAAGACTTTGGTGGACAAGGAGGTGGTAAGGTGGATTTTAAGTGTTAGAAATGTATGTGTAATCATTTCTACAGATTCAGATGTGAAATACAACTCGCTGCTGTCATCGGTAACAGAATAAGATGCGTGAACGAGGAGATCTGCTGATGTTCCAGCTCGGGTTCGACGCAGAAGCCTTTGGGTTGGTTTTTACTTCTGACTACAAGGCCAAAGTGCTGGCGGGAGAGGAGGGCAAAACCACAAGAGCCACCGTGGAGAGGTTCTTGGAGAAAGTGGTGTCCGCTTGCACAGATCTGAGCTTCACGAAAGACAAAATGCTGAAGGAGTTTCTCTTCACAGACTCTGAGATAACGTATGAAAGACACCCATATATTGCATGCGTTTATTATTTAGCTTTATCATTCCCAAACCTTGTATCTTGGACATAGTTTAACATTTAACTTCCTAGATAAATAAAAAGCAAAGCAACACTGCTGACAATGACTGAAAGAGTTTGACATTTATTTAAAGGGGTAGCAGAGAATAACATTTTCTGTGGCATTAAAGCTGTTTATACCGATTTCCATAACTTTGTGCTTGGCATTATTGAATGAATGTGTAACCTCTGACTTGGCCATTCTGAAAGATAAAGATCAACTCAGAATCTGTTTTCTCCCCACACACAGGCAGCTGGTTAAGTCTGGGGTCCTGACTGTGAGGGATGCAGGCAGCTGGTGGCTTTCCATTCCCAACTCTGGCAAATTCACAAAGTACTTCATAAAAGGTTGGTGTTGAATCTCACTTGATTGAATCGTAACAGCGATTTCCTTTAGTTACGACACCCATTAATGTCTTTGTTCTCATTTTGCCGTTAGGCCGTAAAGCAGTGCTCAGCATGGTTAAGAAGTCCAAATACGGCGAAGTCTTAAAGGCAGAAATCGAGGAGCGGCGGACGAATTCACAAGTGAAATTCCATATGAAATACCACATTCATGACATTGTTGGCGCAGAGCTGGTAGAGAGGTAATACGACTGGATGCTTTTTACCTCCTTTCCTTACCTTTATCTTAGTAGGTCAGTTTAACCACCTGTTAAGGCATTAAATACAGCTGCTCTCAATCGTATTTCAGTAACTGGACTAAATTTAAGAAAAATTCCCAATCAGACCATCTTTGATTTCTCTGAAAAAAGTCCAGGGAGACTAGACCTGTGTCTTTCAAAACTTTTTTAGGTCAAGTATCTGGTACTATGACTTCAGCAATGTGGAATTTCAAAATAATCTCACATTCAGTTGAGCGATAATTAGCTTAAAAATTTGCTAGTATAGCTTATACAGGCCAAATTTAAAGGGCTGTAGAAAAAGCAATTCAAAGACAGGAGTTTAAGTTTATAACACTTTCATGTGTTAACCTCTTATAAATGGATCACCTCATATTACATTTAATGTGTAGTTTTATTATCACGAAACTACTCTAATCAGATGAAGTTCTTTGTGATGTACCAACAAATGGCATCATCTGACATTTCCAATTTCACTTTTCTAGAAAGATTTGGTGTTTGGTGGTAACAGATCCAAAATGTATGATGGTGTTCTGCCTTACTTTCCCAAAGGTTTCCTTTTTCCCATTTGGTCTATTTACAGGATTATTAGTCTTTATGGTCACTAATGTGTGCATGTTACTGTCAAACAGTTTTAACATCTCTTGATCTTTAAAATTACGCCTGTCTTGAAGTGTGGTTCCTTTTCTTTAACGTCCAAAACAATCTGACTTGTTTTCCGCCTAACTCGAGTCATGTTTTCGTCTGATCCCACTGATTTTAATGAATGCTTTCTTTCTTTCCAGCATACCGACAACTTCAGGGACCCTGTTGCGATCTGTGGATTCGTGAGGCTGACGTCAGGTGCTGACGGACGATGAGAAATTTATGAACGGAATGAAAAGTGTTTATAAAAAGACTGAATGGACTAATTTAAGTATTCAAGTGCAGATTCTGTGCCAAATGTGCTACTAATGACCTGTGATGACGAGACGTTGTCAAGTTTAGGTTTATCTTGTAATAAGATTTATTTAAATTTCTTGGCATCACATATGAGATTCCTTGTCTACATGGAGTTCACAACCTAATGGCAACCATTGCCTCTGTGCTGAGTGTTTTCAGGAAACAAAATGCTTTGTTACAAATAAATAAAATTTCCCAACATCCTGTTTGAAACTTGAAGGTCAGTTTTCCAAAACCAAATAATGTCCCGCCTGTCAAAGCTTGAAACTGTGTCACCTTTAAGTAAAACGGATTACATCATTTTTTGTTCGCTGCTTCTCTCATGTTGTCTCTTCTGTTTTTGTGCTCAGTCAGCATCACTTGTGTGCAGCATTCATCCTTTGCCCGTACTGAACTGTATTTAAACCCTTAGAAGGGTCAAGCTCATTATCAATTGTTTTGAACAGGCCCCTTTTCCTAAGAGCTTCAGACAGGATTTTTCATGTCCCACTAATAATTCCCAGGAATTGTTTTTCACTCATCTCGTCCAAAACCTCACAGTGTATGTATGGAATACAAGTGCAGGACTGAGCTTGAGATTAGAAGTTCTATTTTTAAGCTAAAAGTTGTTTTTTTCCTTCTAGGTTTTCCCCAACGTGACTGCTCCACTCTGTGTGCGTGTGTGCAGATTTGATCTTTTGACTACATTGATGTCATAGATATTATAGTTACATTGAGTCCACTTTATTTGGAAACTTCCTTGTAACCTTTTGTAAACAGTTTGGAAGTGTTTGTTAAAAGAATAACTGAACAGTGATAACTGGGGGTTAAATTACACTGTAAAATTGCACAAAATAGTTGTGATCATATTTTGTGGAGCTCTGCTCTACCAGCTGATTGCACCACTATGTCTGTCAACCCATCCCCACAAGAAAATATCAAACACAAAGGGGACAGTGTCTGACTCCAGTGAGCCACAAATTCACCAAAGAGGCTTTCCCCAAAAGTTCTGTGACTAGTTAGATAAAACAATGTCTGTTAGCACCAACCAAGCATATTCTATATTGGACAAGTTGGCATAAAACATGCTCTAAAAAACAAAACTTAAATATAATTTTACAGAAAGTGTCAAGACTTTGAGTTTCTTTTAAGAGTGGGGCTCAATACATTTAGTGCTCCACTTTCATTCTCAACTGTAACAGTTACAAATTGGTGACGAGCCCTTACCTTAACCCGAATCTAACTCAAACATTAACCCTCAAAAAAACATTAGGGTCAGTCAAAAGGTTTACAAAATTTCTTTATATCTCTGATGGTCAAAAACTGATGATCACTGGCCCATCTACAGAGTAGAACTGCTTTAATTCTTCATTGCACAGATTCACCAAGGCGCTGCAAACATTCCTCAGAGAATTTCAGCCATATTGATATGATACTGTCACACAGTTGCTGCAGATCTGTTGGCTGCACCTCCACGATGAGACTCTCATTCTACCACATTCCAAAAGTGCTCTACTCGACTGAGATCTGTGGAGGGCACTGAAGTGCAGTGAACTCACTGACATGTTTGAGAAACTACTTTGAGATGATTTGAGCTATGTGACGAGGTGTGTTATCCTGCTGGAAGCAGTCATCGGAAGATGGGTATGCTGTGGTCATAAAGAAGTGGACTTGGTCAGCAACAATACTCAGGTAGACTGTGGTGTTGGTACTCGGGTGTGTGAAGAAAATTGCCCCCACACCACCAGCAGCATCAGGATCCATCCATCCATTTGATATGTACTGCTTATCTGGTTTCAGGTTGCAAGGGAAGAAGTTTAAGCAGACTAATCTGGTTCAAATAAGTAACGTAAATCAGTTTTCTTGCTTATTCTGATTCTCCGGTTGAGCTTCAGGGAAGTCGTCTTGAGCTTATTTGTCTGTAAGGACTGTCTGGATAGATTTTGTGTTGATGAGCAGTTGAGTGTATATTAATGAAGATATTTCTGGGACAGTGTCATTAATTGATTTTTTCTAAAAGCATAATGCAAAATATATTTTTAAGTGTTATTCTTGTGGTTTAATATGTTGCCCAAAACGTACATCTAATCTTCTTTTATTGCTCTAACTAATTATATCAGTGATCGGGAGAAAAATTTACATTTTTATTTACATTAAAATGTGTTTGAATAATGGTGAATCTTTATTTTTCCAGTATGGTATAAGTGAAAGATTCACAAGAATAAGTGAGTCAGCAACACTTCAGCCATTTTTGCCATTTTGGCTCAAAGGAAAACAAACAGAACCTGTTTTAGGGGAATTTCTTGGCTTTAAAAAACAAAACAAAAAAGCAAACAAAATAGCTTTTCTTCATAAAGCTAAGCGTATACAACATTCATTTCTCTCTGCTTCAGACTTCATTTACTTCATGGGAGTGAATTAACATGAACCATTAAGGCAAAAAATTAATTACCAGTAAAGACGTTACTCCAAACTTCACAGGTGGTTAGTTCAAGTTCAAGCTCTTTGTTGACACGCCTGCTTCCATAGAGAGAAAGTGGCGTTTTTAACTTATAAATGCTTGATGTGGTTGAGCAGGAAACAGCAGCAGACTGTCAGCTGTGTTTTAAAGAGACAACAGATCAAAGAATTTCTTTTCAGCTAAAATACAGCATGTGTACAGTCTATTTGAAAACATTTCTACTACCAAAAATCAGTATACACTTTTAGGAAGCAATGTCTCCTAAAATTGACCTTACAACTGTATAACTGATGCACACATTGAAGGACAGAATCTGAAATGCACTGTTTCAGTGAAGTCTTAGAGGAGAAGGCACTTCTTTGTCTTCTTGGTGATAGGTGGAGGGGACACGGCAATCCTGATGGCCTCATCAAACAGAGTTTTAACGCCACGTTGAGTCAAAGCTGAGCACTCCAGGTACTTGACAGAACCTGAAGACAGGAAACAGAGAGACAGATTCCAGGCTTATTACTGGAATCTGCCGTCTTCCGTGATGATTTAAAAGAAAAAGTATTAGACATAACTGAAGCCATTACCAATCTCTTTGGACAGGGCCAGTCCATCAGGGTAGTTAATGGGATAGACATTAGTCTTCTTCTCCTTCTTGTGCTTCTCTAAAGCATCTTTGTCATCTCTCAGATCCATTTTGGTCCCCACGAGGATTATGGGAGTGTTCTGACAATGGTGTCTCACCTCATGAATCCACTACAAAGAGACAATGTTTATGAGTTTAACTTCCCAGCTCGGCCTGCACCACCTTGAACACTTTATTTTATTGAAGCTGCAGCTACTTCCTATTTGCATTGTCATTCTTTTGATTTTTGGTGAATGAATCATGTGGAGCATTCCTAAATGGAGCTTTTACTCTTTAAGTGTGCGCGTATGTGTATGTGTGTGTGTGGGTGGGGGTGGGGGGATATGCCGGTATGTGTATTGAGAGTGTGGGGAGTGAGTTGGAGGGTGGGGTGGGCTGCTTTTAACTATGTAAAGCACTTTGTGCTACATTTTTTCTGTATGAAAAGTGCTTTATAAATAAAGATTGATTGATTGATTGATTGTATGTTCTCCCTGTGCTTTTGAGGGTTTCCTCCTACAACTCAAAGACATTTATGTTGGATTAAGTGGTGAATCTAATTTGGCTGTAGGTGTGGATGTGAGTTCGACTGGTTATTTGAAGGCTTTAACTCTAAATGTTACAAAATAATGCTTATTACCTGGCTACAAACATACAATGCCATACAGTTGATACATTATTTAAAAAATAAAAAACAAAAGAAGTTTCTTTTAAAGGGGGAAGACGGGAGTAAGACACCTTTGAAATCCAAAGCCAGAGCAATAGGTCGGCATTGGTACACATCTGTGATAAAGCAATTGCCCCTAAACCTAATAACTGGTAGTGCCATCCTTGGCAGCAAGAACTGCAATCAAGCATTTGTAATAACTGCCAATGAGTACTTCACATCACTGTGGAGGAATTTTGACCCACTCTTCTCTGCCGAATTGTTTTCGAATTGCAAGCATGAAAGCCCTGTTTAAGGTTACCTAAGCATCTCAGTCAGGTTGAAACCCGGAGTTTGACTAGGTCACTCCAAAATCTTCATTTTGTTTCTTTGAGCCATACAGAGGTGGACATGCTGGTGTTTTTTGGATCATCACCCTTCTGTATAATCCAAGACCTCTTGAGTCTCAGGGCATGAACTGATGGCCAAAAATTCTTCAGGATTTTCTGGTAGAAAGCGGAATTCATGGTTCCATCAATTGCAACAAGTTGTCCAAGTCCTGAAGCAGCAAAGCAGCCCAGACCCTCATACTAGCACCACCATGTTTGACTGTTGGTATGATGGTGTTCTTATGAAATGCTGTGTGTCTTGGGGATCATCCAGATGCTTTTTGGCAAATATAAGACGACCATTTGTGTTCTCAGCAGTGATTTCCACCTTGGAGATCCAGTCTGCTACTCCTGCTTGCAGTGGGTTGCTTAGTTGGCACACTTCAGAGTACTCACACTTAGTAAAAAAAACAACTTTGTTTATTAAGAGAAAATATGCCTAGCCTAAATTTGATGGCACATTTTAAAAGTAAAAAAATGCGAAAGATTTTCTCGCCCTTTTCCACTTTCTTGTCGTTTTCTGGTTTTATGAAAACTCACTACTTACTAGAAATTAACTCACACATTATTCACTAATAAAATTAATTTGTAGTTGGGGGTCTACTTTCCATCATGATAGAATCCTTTGGGAAATATAATTACATTTTTCCTTTGAATTTATGGTTAGGTCTTGATCCACAGCAGCTTGTGCTTGCTTTGCAGCACAGGCACAATATAAGTAAATGTCATGATATTGATATGACAGTACTGACACTGTCAGTACCTGACATTGTGCAGCCACCTTTCCATAATATAGCGACTACTCACCTTATTACGGACATTTTCAAATGACGCAAGAGACACGAGGGAAAAGCAGATGAGAAAAATGTCCTGGTAAGACAAAGAAAGCAAAACAGTCAGAGCCTCAATTCTTTATATTTTGAAAATCAGTGAAAAAGCTGCCAATGTCCAACGGAAAACTTAAAGACCTTCAGAAAGCATGGAGAACTACTGCTGAAGACCACTTTTAAAAAAATCATAGGAACATCTTACTTCGTTGGAAGTGAAATATAAAGAACTAAGGAGTGACTCAAATCTTTTGCACAGTAATGTAAGTGAAGTATAGCACAACATTGTGTGATCTTTCTTTTTGTGGTTGTTTTACCGTCTCTGGGTAGGAAAGGGGGCGGAGTCTGTCATAGTCTTCTTGTCCTGCTGTATCCCAAAGGTTCAGGCTCACCGGCTTCCCATCGAACAAAACATTGGCGGAGTAGTTGTCGAACCTGACAGAAGTGATGAAGCGCAAATAAACCAAACCCTTCTGGCTTTATATAGACTGTCAAAATATAACTACTGAAAAAACAACTGAAGTGGAAGTTGATATCTTATCTGCCTTATTGTTGACTTTTATGGCAACTGCTCTCTTAAATTTCACTCACTCGGAAGCTTGTTTATCAATGACTTCATGCCACAGTTACAGTAACAGCTAAGATCAGAATGAGATAGGCTGAAGGGTTTCCTCATAACATCCTGTAACATGTATTTCTGGTCTAGTTACAGTCCACTGCTGTGATTGTAAGCTCTTCTGCAAGCCAAAGGAGGGTGGAGACCGATCACTGTTTGCTAATCTTGCTTTAATAAATAAATAAATACTCACTGCACTGCAAAGTGAGATACTCACACTGTGGGGATGTACTCTCCAGGAAAGGCATTGGTGGTGTAGTTGATGAGCAGACAGGTCTTACCTACTTCTCTGTAGGTGAGAAGAAGCTGGATTAGCATTTACTGAGAGAAGGCAAAAAAACAACAACAATGCTGTGTCCGAACTGATGGACAATCAACTTTGTTACACTGGACTCAGGTTACCAAAACTATTTAGGCAGGCACACAGCCCCTCCCCTCACTGGCAGCTGAACATATGAACAATAGCTGACATCCACATTACTGAACAACACTTATCACAACACAACAGTTATCAGAAGTATCTGGTACACATGTGAATGCTAGCTGTTTAACTATCAGTAAATGTTAGCATTAAAGTAGCAGCTATAGCTAATCATAACACAGTAATGTGGGAGCAGATGTTATCAGTCGTGTTATACAGTTATTTTAATAAACAGTGTTAATATAACAACATAAAACAGTTACAGTAATGTGCAAAAGTCCTGAGTAATCATTTCTTTATAGTTTGAAATGAATATGGGATGTAGCAACAGTTTACTGAAACATGCACAAATGTACAAGCCCAAAAGCCAATATTTGATGACCTGAACCTGTTGCGACTGATTTACAGTCCAGTTCTTGTGTAAATTACTGACAGCCACCATGCGAAAAAGATTATGTCTGATGCAGCTTTGGCAAACAGTAACTGATCAGCTGAAGGGCCAGACCCATCTCCTTGCTGGATTTGTTTTTTCTGTCTTAAGGCCATGACTTTCAGATATTTTTCATCTGTTGTAGACAGTGTGGTTTTTTGCCTTTATTTGTTCTCCCCTTTTCCAGTTTCCCACCTGTCTCAGGATAAGAAAAATCTTTCTTTTCTGAATTGCCTTGAAAGCCAGATATGAAGAATATAAATAAAAACTTGTCACCAGAAGCATGGCAGCCAAAAAGTAGTGATGGGTTTTTTTTGTCTTTCTTGCACTACAACAGAAAACTTTAGTAGTAGCATGACAATCCTAAATATCTAGCTAATGTAATGAAAATGGACTGACTCTTCACTGCCTCTGAGCACTCAAAGCCTTGTTCACTCATTCATACAAACACCTTTTTCTGTGCTTTCAGTGTAACATTTACACTCAGGTGGACACATCGGAGAGCAACTTGGATTTTGTATCTGGCCTAAGGGTATTTGCACACAAACTGGAGCACCCGGGGTTAACCCAGCAACCTCCCAATCAGTCGGTGACCTGCTCTACCTGCTCTGAGCCACAGCCATCACATTTTACAGGTAAAAACTAGGTGTAAAAAATAAAATAAAGTAATATTGAGTAAGTGAACTCACCCGTCTCCGACGACGACACACTTAATGGTCTGCATTGCGCTGCAGCAACTGGAGGAATGCTGTCAGCCCAGGAGCTCATTTCTTATCATGCTTCTTTGCGTTTACCTTGAAAGTCGGATGCTGGCGCTGGGCGTGTCGTCAGTGTTACAGTCAAAGCTAGGAAAACAGGTTTTTTGCTCCATGGTAAGGTGGAGCCCTCCATCCATCCATCACTAGTTGTGCGCTTAAAATATAACCATTGAAGCCGATATTCAGCAGCAGTGGTACTACAGAGAGTATTGCCATTTTAATATTGTTTGCATGCACTGTTGTCCATCTTGGGTTCTGAAGTTGAGAGAATAGGACTTCTCCCACCTTCTTCCTTCTGCAGCTCCTTTTAGCGGTCTCCATTTGTTGCTCCTTCTAGACCTTCCATGCATCTTCTCTGCAGTCTTCCTCTTTTCCTCCTGCCTCTCAGCTCCACATTCAGAATCCTTTAACTTCTCTGACTTTCCAAGTGGAAATTCTGACTTGAGGGAAATTCCAGCTGAAATGTTGATTTGTAGTCCAGATAACTTGTATTATATATATATAATTATATATATTAATATATAATATATATATATATATATATATATATATATATATATATAAATATATATATATATATATATATATATATATATATATATATATATAGTATATATATATATATATATATATATATATATCCATATATATATATATCCATATTAATGCATTTTGCCCATTGAGATCTGATTTGTTTTTAAAGTGTTCCTTTATTTTTTATTTTTTTAGCAGTTAATACAAATGTGTATGTGTGTAAACCAATACTCATATAATATAGTTGTTGTTCTGATTTGGTGCCGGATAAATAAAATTGAACTGACTTGAATATAGTTTATGAATTTTACACTTAAAGACAGTACAGCGAGCAGCTAGACACAAATACTGACAGCTTACTTTAATTAATACATTTGACTAGTATAATCAAATGTTTAATCCCAACTCACCAAAAGCCCAGCAACCTAAAACTATAGTTTTTTATTTTATTTTATTTACACTAGTATAAATTATGTTTGTTATCGAGACCTAGATATTTCGCTAGAGTCACGAAAAAAAAAGGCGTGAAACAAACTAACATTAAGTGAACTCACCCGCCTCAGACAGCAACACTTTTAATGCTCTGCATTGCAATGCAGGAGCTGCCATCCTCACCTGTCACCCCAATCCTCTCCACTTCCTCCTTCGCTACATCCGTGGATCTTCTCTGTAGTCTTTCTCTTTTTTCCTGCCAGACAGCTCCATATTTGACATCCTTTGACTTCTTGGACTTTCCGTGTAGCAAATCTGACTTAAGGGGGAAATTCCTGTTGACATTCCAACTCGGAGCTCCAGATATCTTCATAACTATAACTTGAGATAATATTATCTAGCATTTAACATGACTTTGCTCATAAATTATGAAGCACAACAGCAGCCACCACATCTGAGATATTAAAAAAAGCCAATATGAGTGGACAGGTCGATAGTGTGACAGGATTGAAACTTAAATTTGTTTTTCTACTCTAAATTCAACATTTTGCTGCTGTTTCATCAAACAGTAACCATGCCAGTGCAGACATACTCATCTCGCCCTCACACACACACACACACACACACACACACACACACACACACACACACACACACACACACACACACACAC
>NW_024582442.1:357345-524137 GCF_018398535.1 Haplochromis burtoni
CACACATCACTCCTCATCCTCCTCCCTGCTCTGCTGTTTTGTTGTTGTCACGTGACTAAGCTGTCTCAAGCAGACACAAGCTCGCTGCAGTGCATGAGAAATGGAGATATTCTATGGCTATAAATGAAAACACTGCAAACAGCGATGCATGTAGAAAAGAAATTCCCTTTTGTGGCAAAACAAACAAACAGAAAGGAAACAGTTTATTTAAACACCGGGAATAAGAGATATTTCCCCCCAGAGCAAGCAGTAAAAGAATCTTTAGGAGGAGGGAAATTCCTCAGACACACCCAGGACCCAGCACAGAGGTCAGAGGTCACTATCAGAGTCTTTCCAGAAAGGCAAAGAACATCCAGGTAGCTCAAAGAGTGGTGAAAATGATGTTTCATCAACACAAGCACACTTTCCAGGTAAGCACATTTAAATTCCAGGTCTCCAAGAACGTTTCAATTTTATTTGTCACATACACAGTTATAGAAGTATATCGTACAGTGAAGTGCTCAGACTGACTGTACAAGTAAAGAGGAAGACATAATAAAGATGAATTCAAATAACTTTTTGAATAATAGCTATCTAATATAAATAACTAGAAGGCCAACCATAGTTTAGGGGTGAGTACTGGGTACCGGGGAAATGGTGGGGTGGGGCAGCCAACAAGTGTTCCCATCAAGCAACCAAGTATTAGTGACAGTGTATTGGTATAACTGTTACATGGAAAGATGGAAACTGTTATGGAAGGACAGAAATACATTGTTTTTGTGCATGTGTACTGGTGTTTTTCTTGTATTTCTTCAGCCACCCTAACCAGTAGCAGTCACGTTCCCCTGTAACAGTTCCAGTGAAGGAAGTCTTAGAGGACAGAGCATCTATTTGCCTTCTTTTTGATGGGTGAAGGGCACAGGACAGCCCGAACGACTTCATCAAACACAGTTTTAACGCCACGTTGCGTCAGGGCTGAGCACTCCAGGTACTGGACAGAACCTAAGGACGGGAAAAAGAAGGCAGGTGGTTTATTACTGGAATCTGCTGTCTTCCATGAATTATAATTAACCATTTAAAAAAGTATCAGAGATAACTGAAGCCATTACCAATCTCTTTGGACAGGGCCAGTCCTTGAGAATAAGTAATTGGAGAGATTTTATTCTTCTTCAGCTTCTCCAGGGTGTCCTTGTCATCTCTCAGGTCCAGTTTGGTGCCTACGAGGATTATGGGAGCGTTGGGACAATGGTGTCTCACCTCATGGCACCACTACACAGAGATAACATTTACAATTTAGGGATATAATGTTTTAGATCGTTCAGTGTTATCTTGAACGCTTTATTTTATCAGTGCTGCAACTAATTGCCATTTGCATGAGAAGCCTGCTAAAGATGCAAACCAAGAATCCCAGCTGTGCACAAAAACTAGAATAACCAGATTTTCCAATATTTCCAGTCTTTGTTATCCTAACTTCTGTAAAGATCTCTCAAAACTATCTCTGAAAATGTCATTCAGTAAACACTTTTTGATGGAACTGCAAATAAACAATGCACCATTTTGCCCCAAATCCTGATCCAGTAAAACTCTTGGCTATAAGGGGGAAACCTCTGCGCAGCCAAACACACCTAGAGTAGGGGTGTGACTTGTGCCATCAGCCAGTGACATTTGCCCACTTGGTGATATGAGTGACTTTTCTGTCTTTAGCCTGTGGTGACAGGCTGTTTGGATTGTGACTAATTGACGGTTTCTTGTAAACCTAGTGGAAGTCCTTTTTTGGGGGGGTAAATATTTATCTATTTGGTTCATTACTAAGCTACAATAATTCAAAGAATAGGCAAAGTTTGACATCTTCAAATTCAAAATTGATAGAAAACAAACAAAATTTGGTCTTGTTTGGTGTTGGTCTCTTACACCCTTTCCAATGGAAAGTGGTTATACCGCACATGGTGTTAAACTTAAGTGGGAAACAAGTGTGACACACTGACAAATGTGTCTAATATCAAGCTAAATAATATGTAGACCAGGTCCTCTGCCAGATCTCCCAACACACCCTCACACATTGGGTAAGAATTTGATGACAAATTCTTAAGCATAAGAATTTGCTTAAGTGTATCTTAAGATAAACATTTGTCAGCTGTCTCCACTTTCCTGTGTTCCTTTCATTTTATGACAAGTTGGAATCTGTACTATAATTACCTACACAACGTCCTGTTAGTTACAACTTTACTTTCCATCATATTAGGATCTTTCAGGAACTGTAGCTGCATTTTTCCAATGAGCTTATTGATTAGTTTTCCATCTACAATTGCTTGTGCCTGTTTGGCAGCACAGGCATGAAATGAATGAACAACATGATGTCGACTACTCACCTTATGACGGACGTTTTCATACGAGGCAGGCATCACGAGTGAAAAGCAGATGAGAAACACATTCTGGTAAGACAGAAATACCGAAGTAATCACTGCCTGTAACAACCACTTCCTGTTAAGAAGGGTTTTTGAGTTTTATGCCAAATCTTTAGCTAATAGCTCTTTGGAAATCACCTTGTTTGTGCAGAAATACTTTTTTAAATGTCTGTTAAATTGTTATGTTTGAGATTTTTAGTCAATTCAACTAAAGAAATGGGAATAAATAATGTTTTTGCAACAGGTTTATAGTAACAAAGTGCTGGAAAACACAATTAAAAATCTGTCGACATAACAGTGGTTCATCCCTCAGCTTAAGTTCGTTTTTATACATGATTCTTAAATGGTTTAATTAAATAAGTAAATAAATACTGTAGAACTATTGCTCAAGAAGACTTAGAAGTGAGATATCAGGAAATGAGGGGAGACTTTTGCACAATAATGTAAGTGAACTATAGCACAACATTGAGTGATTGCTGACAATCAGAACGTAATCATGTTTTTGTTGTGGTTGTTGTACCGTCTCTGGGTAGGAAAGGGGGCGGAGTCTGTCGTAGTCTTCTTGTCCTGCTGTATCCCAAAGGCCCAGGTTCACTGACTTGCCATCCACCATAACATTGGTGGAGTAGTTGTCGAACCTGATAGAAAATGAAGTGCGTAGAAGCTAAACCTTCAGGCTTAATATAAACTGGTAAAACATTACCTCTACTAAAATAAAAAAACAGGAGAACAAGGGAAATCGATTGATTTATTGTTTCATTATTCCACTCCTATGATTCTAAAATCCTCTGCAAGGCTAATTTTAATATAAAACATTCACACGATGTCAAGCGATGCCAAGCATGATTGTGTAAGGATTGTGCAGGAGGATGAAAAACCAATTACTGACTTACACAGAGGGGATTTCCTCTCCGGGAAAGGCATTGGTGGTGTAGCCGATGAGCAGACAGGTTTTACCCACTGCTCTGGAATGAAGAAGAGGCTGGATTAGCATTTATTGAAAGAAGGCAAAAAACTCACCAAAAGTTGTTACTGTTCATCTGGACGTAGCGTTTTCAGCGGGAGAAACGTTTCGTCACTCATCCAAGTGACTTCTTCAGTCTTTTATAAGTTTTCCCCAAGCTTATAAACACTCTGTGAATGGCCACTGATCAATGATCATGTAGTTAGTTAGGATTATGTGTTAACTAATTATTTCCACAATAATTAGTTAAATAAAAAAATAAAATAAAACAAATAATTAACCACAATTCAGTGGGTTCCACACTGAACTTAGAGGAAAGAAAAGTATTGATCCTATTGCGCTAGTATCAGTCCAATACTAATAACAGAGTAGGTATCGATATTATCGATGTATGTCTTTCTAATCTTTCGCTGAGTGAAGTTAGCTCTTTCTTTTCTCCCTGTGAGATACAACAGCTGGACCTTTAACTAGCAACACACTTTGAGACAAACTGCACATAAAAAGTTTGTGTGTTTGCTGATGTTTGCTGAGCTGATAGAAACGTTGCATTTGAAATGATCTGCTAAATAAAAAAAAATACTACTCCCTTTATGCTCTCGTCTTCTGTAGGGCTAGTTAGATGCTGAAGTAACTAACGGACATTAAAAAACAAAAAACTTAGAAAAAACCTTGAACCCCCGACTTCACCACTTCACACGGTTTTGCCTTATATTCATCTCATTTTATGCGGTGATTAATTGCCTTTAATGTGTCAGCATCGAGTTTGAAATTGCAGCATCGCTAACCACCTGTAAAATATCAATATTAACTACTTATATTAAATGAACTCACCCGTCTCCAACGACAACACACTTAATGGGTTGCATTGTGCTGTAGCAGCTGGAGAAATGCTGTTAGCCCGGGAGCCAGCCAACAACAGCTCATTCTCATCATGCTGCCTTGCTTTAACCTTGAAAGTCGGATGCTGGTGCTGCGCTGGGAATGTCGTCCGCGTTCCAGTGCTCGGAAAACAGGTTGTTTTTTTTGCACCATGGTGGAGGCCTCCGCCTATCAGGAGCTACAACAAAGCAAAGCATGTTTTTCGTTGTTGTTGCTGTTGTAATCCTGGATAGAGCCCGCTCGATCATAAGTACACATCAGGTGGTAGAGACTTCAAGTATTACAGTTTTGTTATACTGTTTGCACGCACTGTTGTCACCTCGAGTCACAAGTCGGGGTTGGTGGGACTTCTCCCACTTTCTTCTTTCGTCTGTTTCCTTTAAAGGTCTCCATCTGTCCCCACACCTTGCATCCTCTCCTGTCACCCCAACCGTCTGCATGTCCTGCTTCACTACATCTACGGATCTTCTCTGTGGTCTTCCTCTTTTCCTCCTGCCAGACAGCTCCATATTCAGCATCCTTTGACTTCTTGGACTTTCCAAGTGGAAAATCCGAATTTAAAGAGAATTCCAGTTGAAACTCCCATTTGGAGGAGCTCCAGATAACGTCATAACTTTTAATGCGAGTTGACTCATAAATTTCCTGGATATATTCCCATATTTCACGGGCTGCTCCGGAAGTAGCAGCAGCAACCGCTTCTGAGGTTTAAAAAATTTGCCGCGCTTGTATTGTTTTTGTTTCAACTGTGTAACAGTGTTATTATTCCTCCGATAAGGCAAGTCTCTTAATGAACCTTTCGGGCTTTCGTCCTCAACCGTGATGTGGTTATTTTATTATATTTTTTACTTTATGTAATGAAGAACATGAAGGAAAAGTGCACCTAAAAGATTAACTCCACACTTACAGTCATATGCTCATACAAGATTTTATTGGCTTTTTTTAAAGTGAGGTAATTGAAAACGGATATTCCTGGTGTCAGATTAACAAAGTGAGTGAGTCTAACTTCTGCTTAAACAGGTTATGGCACATGAAAAGTGGAGGCAACAAAACTTCACAAATGGTTACTTCAAGCTCTTTGTTGACAGCAAGGTGACGCGACTGCCTTCATAAGGAGAAACTGAAGTTTGTTAGGTGCTAAATATGGTGGAGCTGAATGAACAGCAGCAGGCGGTCAGGTGTGTGTTAATCCTTTGAGATGACAGAGCAAAGGTTTTGAAGTTTTTTTACTTGTAAAAGCTTGAAACACACACACAGACACACACACACAACACACACACACACACACACACACCGACAACACACACACACACACACACACACACACACACACACTCACACACACACACACACACAGTCAAAACTTTCAAGTTTTTTTCAGAAGAACACAAACGATTCTTTGGTCAGTTCCAACTTACCTTTATTAAATAAAATCTCAACAAACTACATTGTATCATATACTTTCTTTTGCATATATTTGTATATAAACCATTTTAAATGGTTGGAAAACAATCTAACAACCGAATAGACAAAACCCCACTCTGTATATATCCTCAGTACAAATCTGGGAAATTACATCAAAGTATATAAGACTGACATTCATCCAGCTTTGGTTTGCTCGTCTTTTAAGGCAATAAATAAACGAATAAATAAATGTTAAAAAAATAAAAAGACAGGCTCAAGAAGTGCAGTATTCTCAGTGAAATGGGCAGTGAGGCTCACATATAGATACTTTGTTAGACTTTAAATAGACAAAATATCTGTTGAATGTCTGTTGGGGACGAGGAAAAGTTATTTTGCAATAATTATATTTATCATTTTGTAACCCTGCCCTACTTCCACTTAAACAAACTAAGCAACTGACTTTAAGCACACACACACAAACAGTGGGGGGTAAAAGCTGAAGGCAGTCTGTGGTGTGTCTTACAAAACATCCAATACATATTAGAAGACCTCGAGAAATTCATGGTCTCCTCTATACAGTATTGTTAGGACAGAATTAGGGTCTAAAATAGTCCAACTTCTTCTCGTAAACCTGACCCTGCGTTGGTATAACTGAAGTTTTGTGTGTGCATACTGGTGTGTTTCTCCCTCACCACTAGCAGTCATGCTCCCCTGTAACTGTTCCAGTGAAGGAAGTCTTAGAGGAGAGAGCATCTGGTTTGGGCTGGTATCATCAAAGATGAGCTTGTGGGGCCTTTTCGGGTTGAGGATGGAGTCAAGCTCAACTCCCAGTCCTACTGCCAGTTTCTGGAAGACACCTTCTTCAAGCAGTGGTACAGGAAGAAGTCTGCATCCTTCAAGAAAAACATGATTTTCATGCAGGACAATGCTCCATCACACGCGTCCAAGTACTCCACAGCGTGGCTGGCAAGAAAGGGTATAAAAGAAGAAAAACTAATGACATGGCCTCCTTGTTCACCTGATCTGAACCCCATTGAGAACCTGTGGTCCATCATCAAATGTGAGATTTACAAGGAGGGAAAACAGTCACCTCTCTGAACAGTGTCTGGGAGGCTGTGGTTGCTGCTGCACGCAATGTTGATGGTGAACAGATCAAAACACTGACAGAATCCATGGATGGCAGGCTTTTGAGTGTCCTTGCAAAGAAAGGTGGCTATATTGGTCGCTGATTTGTTTTTGTTTTGTTTTTGAATGTCAGAAATGTATATTTGTGAATGTGGAGATGTTATATTGGTTTCACTGGTAAAAATAAATAATTGAAATGGGTATATATTTGTTTTTTGTTAAGTTGCCTAATAATTATGCACAGTAATAGTCACCTGCACACACAGATATCCCCCTAAAATAGCTAAAACTAAAAACAAACTAAAAACTACTTCCAAAAACATTCAGCTTTGATATTAATGAGTTTTTTGGGTTCATTGAGAACATGGTTGTTGTTCAATAATAAAATTATTCCTCAAAAATACAACTTGCCTAATAATTCTGCACTCCCTGTAGACTCTTGGTGGGGATTTGAATGGTTGCCTCCAAGTTAGATAAAGTTCCTTCCATATATTTTCTGTCACTTGTCCAGACCTCCCACTCCAAAGCCACCTCCTCAGGCTTATCTGTGGGGAACACCTAGGCATTTCCAAGCCGGCCAAGAAATGCAATCTCTTCAGTGTGTCCTGGATCTACTCCAAGGCAGTACATCCCTGGAAGACTTTGTCCACGAGGCACCCTGGAGGCATCTTAGTCAGGTTGCCTTAACTACCTCAGTTGACTCCTTTTGATGTAGAGGAGTGGCAGCTTTACTCCGAGTCACTCCCAAACGACTAAACTCTGCACACTATCTCTAAGGGTGAAGCTAGCCTTCAAAGAAAGCTCATTTCTGCTGCTAAAATCTGCAATCTCATTCTTTCAGTCACTACGCAAGCTTGTGACGATAGGTGAAGGCAGGGACACAGAATAGTAAATCTGCAGCTTTGCTTTCATGCTCAGCTCTCTTCACTACAACAGACAGGTACAGTGTCCATATCTGCAGACACTTCACCCATTATGTGACATTTCCAAAATTTCCACTCTTTAACATGTCAGGATCCTTCAGGCAATATTACTGTATTTTTCTATTATTGATCAGGTTTCCATCTACAGAACAGGCATAAAATGAGTAAACATCATGGTACTGACACTGAGAGCTGGACTAGTAAACCCTAAACAAGCTAACCCCATCAAAAAATCTTTCCATAATACAGCCACTGCTCACCTTATGACGGACGTTTTCATACGAGGTACAACACACGAGCGAAAAGCAGATAAGAAAAATGTCCTGGTAAGACAAAGAAACAAAGCAGTCAGAACCTAATCTCTTTGTATTTTGCAAAAAAATTGGTGCAGCAATTTATTTAAATGTGCATGCATACACTTGTGGAGTTTACATACTCTGATTATGAACATGACTGTCATGGTAATTTGGGGCTTTTAGTATTTCTTGGAACTGTTATTTTCCAAAGTGGAATGACTGTACAGCATACGTCTTTGGATACTGGCTGTCTTTTCTTATATTCCCCATCAAGGGGATCCCACACTGCTTTAATAATGTTCTGTCAGGAAAGGTTTCTTGACAACCGCCCTTTAACTGAGGTAATTTCTGATGAGGCTTTGGTGAATGGCCGATGGATCATCCCTTGAGTTAGGTGCCTTTTTTATTCCTGAATGAGTCACGAGTCAGTGTTAAATGGCTTAAGATATAGCCAAACTACAAAAAAAGAAACATTTCTCTAAAGAAATGAGGCAAGGCTCAAGTACTGTAAGTGAACTTTAACACAGCATTGTGATCTTTTTTTTGTATGTGATCTTTTTTTTGTACCGTCTGTTAGTAAGAAAGTGGGCGAAGTTTGTCATAGTCTGCTTGTCCTGCCGTATCCCAGAGAGCCAGGGTCACTGGGTTCCCATCCACCATAACATTGGAAGAGTAGTGGTCGAACCTGACAGAAGTGATGAAGTGTGAATGAGCTAAACTTAGTTTAATATAAACTGTTAAAACATTACCTCTACTAAAATTGAAAAAACAAAAGAGACACAGAACCTAAATGGAAATCAACCTTTCCTCTTATTTATTTTGCCCTTTAGCGGCTTCTGCTCTCTAAAGAAATATTCACTCATTTTTTAAATCTAACTGAACCAAAAGCCTGTGTATCATCCCACAGTTACAGTAATGAGGATCAGCACTTTCCACAGCTGAAACAGAATCAGATTAGGTGGAGTTTCCTCATAACTTTCTGTAACACATTTTTCTTGGCTAGTTACACTCTCGACCTGTCCAGGATGTACCCCACCTCTTGACCTATGACAGCTGGGATTGGCTCCAGCCCTGATAAGGATAAACAGAAGTGGATCAATGGATGGATAGTTAGAGTGAACTGCTATGATTGTTGCCTCTTCCACAAGCCAAGCTCTCACATTACATGATTCTGCAACATGATCCCAGCTTGATCATGAAGTGAAGAGGATGATTGATTACTGACTGCTAGTCTTGCATAAATAAATAAATGTTCACTGCACTGCACTTTTGGATACTCACACCGAGGGGATTTCCTCTTCCGGAAAGGCATTGGTGGTGTAGCTGGTGAGCAGACAGGTCTTATCCACTCCTCTGTAAGGGAGAAGAGGCTGGATTAGCATTTATTGGGGAAAGGAAAAAAAAAAAAAACACAATCGTAGGTATGAACTGAGGAGACTGCACCTTTTGCATGGCTGGGGTCAGGTCAGTACCAGTTGTGCTACTTTTCCAAATCCCTGATCGATCTAATCGTTTGGAATGTGCAATGCCTTGAAACAGTATTTGTACACCCTAAACTTTTCCGCAATTTGCCATGTTACAATGACAAAATGAAAGAGATTTTATGTGATATACCAGCAAAAAGTAGTGCAAAATTGCTTCCATAGTATTCTACATAATATTGTACATTTAAAAATATCTTAATATAACATACAATGTGTCATAATAGAATTTTCCATTCTGAAAACACCATCACCAAAACAAAGGAATCCATCAGACATAGTACTACACGTTGTTGTGTTTGTGTCTACAAAGTGTTACTACATGAGACAACCTAGAAAACAATGTAAAAACCACAACAGCATAAAATGCTGTCGATTTAAAAACTAATAAATAAATAAATATTCCTCTATATTCTCAAGAAAACTTCCAGCTTTGATTATTTTTCTGCTGAT
This sequence comes from Haplochromis burtoni, assembly GCF_018398535.1. Taxonomy (NCBI): domain Eukaryota; kingdom Metazoa; phylum Chordata; class Actinopteri; order Cichliformes; family Cichlidae; genus Haplochromis; species Haplochromis burtoni. Next base: position 367,252 of record NW_024582442.1, read on the forward strand.
TATTAAGTTAAACTGTAGTTTTTCCCCTGAAACAGCACTGCTTAGTGGCTTCATGAAAGCTGAGGTGGAACGGGATCAGGTGTTCCCAGCACTGTCGTCTATCGCTTTCCCTTTCAGCACTGAGTGAAGCACTTTTGAAAGTGAAAGTCAGTTTGTGGATTTAACATTTGAGCACACTGTTTGGAGATGCAGTGCTAAAAATCAGAGGCTGGGATGCTGAAAATAAAAATGGTGGATCAGAAATTGTTTAGCATATTTATTTATTTTTTTGTTCCAAAATAAATAAAAATAAATAAAAGATATGGCATCCAAAATTGTAGCCACCCCCCCTATCAAGTTTGAAATTATGATATCATGAAAACACCAAACCTTTAGCTAATGTTATATCTAAAGGTAAAAATCAGGTTTAAAACATGAACTAATACCGATTAAATAAACGTACCCGTCTCCGACGTCAACGCATTTAACGGTCTGCATTGCGCCGCAGCTAGCCCGAGAGCCAGCTAATCCCAGATCGATGCTCATCATGCTGCTTTCCTTTTAACCGGATGGTCGGAGCTGGAGATGAGCACTCATCAAGTCGAGGTCAAGCCAGCCGCACCTTCAACTTTCCTGCTCCTCTATTCTTAATATTACGGTACTGGTGCCGTCCAGAAATCCAGAAACCCAATGAAAGACGCCTTTATCCTGCTTTGAATCAGTTTTCATTTTATTTGCAAAAATAAACCTTTACCTTGTGATTAATAAGTAATACAAGTTATTATAATAACGTATTAGACATACATTACAAATTATAAAGCTGTTTTAACAGGATATTTAATTGCGACATTGAAGAAATATTTCAGTAAATGTTCATTCACGTCTCCCAGCTCACAGTTAAGTGTCATAGCATATAACTAAAATAAAACATGACAAAAATAAAAGTCCGTAAATACTCAATCTAATCAATTTATATACAGTATTATCGTATTGCTTCCATAATATTGTACATTTAGAAACAATGTAGTGTTGCATATAATGTGTTATAATGTTATATAATTTTCCATAATCAATAATTCTAATTAAACACTTGTAATTTATATTCTAGAGTCTTACACGTTGAGACAACAGTTGCTGTGGATTGGATCTATATATATGGAATTGAATTGAATAGTTCTGGTGATGTATTGGTTTCACTGGACTGCTATTCAGGTTTACCCCAATGACTCTAGAGTACTGTACAGTCATTGGTTTACCATGACTCTACATGTGGCGAGTCTTACCTCATATCTGTACAGTTTTAGAAAAAATAAAAACAAAGTTCACTCATATTACATTATCATATGTATAATACTCTCAAATTTAGTAGATGATTGAACAAATCCACTATTCCAGTTAATGGCACCTCAGAGAACTGTATATGGCTTGATAAAACAAATAACTAAAAACAGGAAAAGTCCACTCAAATTACATAGTAATATGTGTAATACTACCATTTGTGAACTGTAATTACAGTAGTTTTCTTTATAAAAGAATATTTCAGCAGATACCTACAATAAAAATAATAATAATAATAATGACAATAATAATAACAATGATGCACTGGACCAATTCTGCAAAAAATTACCTTTCCACATTCATAATTTTGCATTTTTTTTGACGTCCTCACTGGATTTTTTTACTTTTTCCCAGAATCTCCATGATTTTTCATTTTAGATTACTTTAAATAAAAGCATTTGATTAAATGAAAAGTTATACAGTATGAGAAGATATATCTTAACTATAGTTACCTGTGCTGGTTAGAGTTAGTGTCAGCTTTCATGGGAATAGAGTGAAAGCTTTGTGTCACAATGTAAGGAACTGCAGGAATTATTGTTTTGATTGGGTTTTTATCAATATCATCAAATACAACCCCAATTCCAAAAACTATGAGAAGCTCTGAAACGCAATTAAAAAGAATGCAACTACCCGCAGGCTTTTAAAAACACTTTTTAATTCAAAATAGAGCATAGAAAGAAAAAGATAAAATAATTTCCAAACGCATCGCTGAAAAAATAGGAGTAGTTAAAAAAAAGCATTAAAATCGCTTTATAATTTATTGCGTATTTATTTATTTATTTATTTATTGTGTATGTATAATTTATTGTATTTATGTAACAGAACCTGTTACTTCCACAAATAAAATGAAAAAACAATTTAAAAGTTGCAGGATAAAGACTTCGTGCTGTTCTTTCTCAGAGTATCTGGATCAATCGGTACTCGTATATACCGCGAACTTCACGGCAACTTCTTAGACGACAAAAGAACAAAACAAAAACACTTAAAAACACTGGTCAGAAGATCCCTCCCTACATTCCCACGCCTTCGTGGGTTGTTCTGGAAGCTATGAAGCAAAACAGCTGTCACCACTCCTAAGGGAAATAAAAAAATAAAACAAAATAAAAATGAAGTTAGCCTGCACCACCAGCAGATGGTGCATCCGGTGCCCTGGGGCCAGACGCCCAGACAAACTCTGGGCATGTGAAACATCCTAAAAACAAACCATGCAGCTGAAACAATGTATTATAATGTAATACATGTTTATCTTGGTCCTTTAAAAGAAATAACACGCTGAATGAGGAAGTGACGTAATTTGTGCATTCCTATTCATTTCTTTGGACTTTGGAGAATTTTCCCCTGAACTCCGACTTTCAGGTAGGGCGTTAAAATAGGATTTGAAAGATCTCTCGGGCTTTTTCTTGGTAATTTACTCTAAAATTCGAATACGTTTATTAATGCAGTAAAACAATATTGTGGTTTAATCGGTTTGAATCCATGTGAGTTTTTACACACGCAACATAATAAACTTAATGGGTGGCATTTTTGTCAAATAATCAAAAGATTCAGGCTCAGCAAAGTAATTACATCAGTTGTTGCTGAATTTAATCGGTATGACTGTGAAGGTTTTATTAATGTTCAAAATAGCTAATTTCTTACTTTATGACCTGATGTTTGCGTCTTGTATTTGTTTACTCTAGTCAGAGCTTCCTTCTCATGCATCCCTTGCCAGTTTGCTTGTTGCCTGGTTTTAACCAAGTAATTTTTGGTCATTATTCTTTTGATACTGGAGGTCTATTAATAGGGTTTTCTGGCTTTGCTCCTCATCTGTACTCTACATTTACAACTTTATGTAATTTTTTTTTTTTATTTATCTTTTATCATTTAATAAACACAAATAATTAAAAACTAAACTTTCCCAATGGGAAACTTTTTCAAATGAAAGATCTAAAATACAACACAGTAACTACAACATTAATTAGTTATTTCTTTATTTACTTGCATTCAAATTTATTTATATTAAAAGATTTGTTGTCATCTGTTAGAAACAAGATGAATTTTAACTCAGTTTAAAGGAATTAACAGCTTAATACGTACAGCTACCTAAAACTAAAGCAATCTAATACAATCAAACCTTCACGAATGGTGACTCTGAGACTATTGTAATTTCTAGACAGGCAGTCAACAAAGTGTCTTGGCCAGGCATTAAATGTGATTTAATCCATTAAAAGACACCACATCAACATTTTAATTGAGATTTAAAAATCTCAAGTATCCCAGTATCTACTAAAATGTCCTGTAAAAATGGTCTGGTGAAAGGACTGGAATGAAAATAAGCAAATATCCAAAGGCAAATATTTAAAGACCAGTAGAAACCCTAAAGAACTTTTTTTAATATAACATTAAACATGCTGGACTGTTGGGCTGTTTTAACTGAAGTATTTTGCCAGTTGAGTATGGCAATAATCTTCCATTGAGTAAACTGCACTTGGATCCCTTTTGTTTCGGATCAAAGGAAAACGAGCAGAGCAGAGTCTGTTTTACAGGAATTTATTGGCTTTTTCAAAAAGTGACAATAGCTTTTGTCCATAAAACTAAAGAGTCACAACATTGGCTTGAATTAAAGCACAGCTTGGAGTCTGAATACAATACCGATGAGCAACATGTACTTAACCCCTGATCTAGTAGTTCAAATACATTTTGTAAATAGGCAAAAAATATAACTGTAGCAAATTCTAATCTTAGTTTTCAGTATATGATACATGTACATGCTATCAGCATTAATTACAAAAAGCTAGGATTGTGGGGAGATTAAAGTAGCATTAACTGCAGAGGTAATAAACAAAAGATATTCATAGTGTTAGTTTAACAATACAGTGAGTGAGTCTAACTTCTGTGAAGAAAGATACAAAATAGTCAAATCACATGATTATAACAAAAAGATGAGTACACTGTATACTACACCATAACTGACAGTAGCTTTGTTACTGTTATTAGCAGGCATAAATGCTCTTTTAGTGACATTGCTTAGCCAGTAGTGATGCTAAAAATAAAAATAATAACATATAAATCAAATGTGCTCCACAAAAAGGTTTCGGATAAATGCCCACAGAGCATTAAAGGCTCTCTTGTTCCCCATCACCAAAACACCTGAATATTTCTCTTCCAAATACAAAAATCAAGTTTTCAGCTTCGCACTCCTGGGCAGCCATACAGTCGAGACACTTCTAGGGGGAATATTGCAAAGAGGAAAGAAAGAAAAAAAAAATACCACAAACACAACGGGTCCAATTGGAGCCAAATGCATAAAATACTGGAGATTTTTCAGGGATTCGTAGCACTGTTGGTGTCAGCAGACCTTTTCCCCCAGTCTCAATTTTCTCTCTGTGCTTCAGGCTTCATTCGATCCATAAGAATGAATTAACATGAATCATGTTAGGGCCAAAATGTAATTACTGGCAAAAAGGTTATGGTACATAAAAAATGGAGGCAATTAAATTTCACAGATTGTTACTTCATGGTGTTTGTTGATAGCAACGAGTGACGACTGCCTTCATAAAGAGAAAGTGAAGTTTTTGACTTTTAAATGGTTGATATGAACAGCAGGGAAACAGCAGCAGACTGTCAGCTGTGTTTTAAAGGTTTGAGACGACAGAACAAAGGATTTCTTTTCGGCTAAAATACAGCATGTGTGCAGAGTGTATTTGGCAAAATTTCTTCCACTTCAAACAAACTACCAAGACTGTAAACAAAAAACAAACCAAAAAACTGGACAACCAGTGGAAGAAAAAGTTGAAGACATTCCACGGTCCGTTCTACAAAACATCCAATCCATTTTAGAAGGCCTCAAGAAATTCAGTCTCGTCTATACAGTATACATTGTTAGGAAATAACTAGGGTCTAAAATAGTCCACACTCTTTTACCCTACACCTGACCCTATGTTGGAGTTTTCATGGAAACGGTTGGTATAACTGTTGCAGCTACACATATAGAAGGACAGAATCTGAAATACATTGTTTTTGTGTGTCTGTGTGTGTGTGTATACTGGTGTGTTTCTCCTGTGTCGTTAGCCACCCTCACCACTAGCGGTCATGCTCCCCTGTAACTGTTCCAGTGAAGGAAGTCTTAGAGGAGAGAGCACTTCTTCCCCTTCTTTTTCATAGGTGGAGGGCACAGGACGGCCCGGATGGCCTCATCGAACACAGTTTTAAGGCCACGCTGAGTCAGGGCTGAGCACTCCAGGTACTTTACAGAGCCTGAAGACAGGAAACAGAAAGGCATTGGTTTATTATTTGAATCTGTCTTCCATGACCATTTACAAGAAAAGGATCAGTGACAACTGAAGCCATTACCAATCTCTTTGGCCATGGCCAGTCCTTGGGGATAGGTAATGGGAGAGAGTTTCTTCTCCTTCAGCTTCTCCATGGTGTCCTTGTCATCTCTCAGATCCAGTTTGGTGCCCACGAGGATTATTGGAGTGTTGGGACAATGGTGTCTCACCTCAGGATACCACTGCACAGACACAGGAGTTACAAATTAGTGGTGTAAATATTCAGATCAGTCAGTGTCATCTTTAACACTTTATGTTATCAGAGCTCTGACTTATTACCATTTTTAATCAAGTGAAAGTTTTCTCTGCTCATCCAAACTCATATAGGGCCTTTCTGTGTGGCATCTGCATGGTCTCATCATGCCTACGAGGGTTTCCTCCCACACTTAAAAGGCACATACGTTGGCATAAGTGGTGATTCCCAACTGTCTGTAGATGATGTGAGTTTGAATAGTTAACTTTAAGCCCTGTCACTGCGCCTGTGTCCAGACGTTAAACTCAGCCCACTCTACAGATAATGACAGAATACTCAGAGTGACTTTATGACATCTTGAATAAACAAATACATATTACCACAAAAAAACAAAGATGCAATTTAAGGGGGAAGGCAGAATTAACACAACTGTCAAGCTGCGTGTCACCAAGAGGAAGTGTGAAACAGCCAAGGCTTGCTTCTTATCAGCACAAATGAGGCTTAATGTTTGCTTTCTAAACCGTTTACTTTGCTCCCGTCCACTCTGAAAACTCTGGACAAAGCAGTAGGTTAGCATTGCTAAGCTAAAATGACTTTGGATTAAAGCAAATGTGTTGGTCGCTTAGACCCCTTCCCAATGGAAACCGGCTAGTGTGGACCTGGTGCAAACTTAAGATGGTAAAACGGGTGACAAGTTGATAAATGTGTTTAGAGTAAGGCCTAATCCCATGACAAGCCTAGAGATAAATAGGTTGTAAAATCACCAGCAGTACATTCATTATGTGGACTTATGCTTATTTCCAATTCTTTAATTTAAGTGTATCATTTTCTTTTTTCACCAACTCCTGAAAAACTGTCTCTTCAGCTCATAAATACTCAGATATTTTCATCAGCTTGTTGCTACCAGTGTGTCTATGTTGTTTAGTGTGGAGCGGGCAGTGTAAAGTGGGTTTACAGCTACCCACAGCATCCACATTTACCATATACTGCAAGAGAAGTGAAAGTGAACCAAGACAGTAAAGCTGTGGGCAAGAAAAGCAACACAATGTTGCTGTGTGAAGCTGAGGGGAACTGCAGAGTCAGATAGTAATTTCCTGTGGTTTATCATTCCCTTTGCACTAAAGTAATCATATGACTCATGGCATATATAGTGAGGGTTGTCACACTGCTTCAGCTTGTTTGTTTAAAAATATCCACAATGTTGAGCAAATGTATCTGTAGTCCAGCCTGCATGTTATTGGTCCGTTAACTATTTTTAGACCAGCAAGGAGCACAAAGATCGTTGACTTTCATACAGTGGTTTAATGCAAGGAGCAAATTCTCAAAGGTAAAGGTTAACTGATAATATTTATAAATTATTTTAATCAAAATCAACAGAGTAACGTCAATCTGCTCCTTCGTCTCACAATAAACACACTGCTGAAAAACAGACCCTAAAGATGGACAAACAGCACAACATATTGACAGTAGGGCTGGGCTATATCATACCGTTCACGGTAATACCAGTGTAATGTTGGGCAACGATAGGAAAATTAAATATCGCGATGAATATGGATAAAACGCGCTTGCGCAGTGCCTTTGTTTACATACGCACATGGCAGCGACGCAGAATGAGAAGAGCGAAAGTGGATCGTTGAATGAAACGGATGAACCAGAATTGGTTTGTAAAAATGCTGCAACTTCAGTGGTGTGGAACTGGTTTAGCTTTCGTCCGTCAGATACACAACAAAGCACTATTTTTGGTAGCGCATGCTAGCGGGCCGTCGTTATTACCGTGTTGTTTGGAAAATACGGCACACTTAAAATCAATCCTTTGATTTTTCTGAAAATCGACAGTGCCCCTTATAATCCCGTGTGCCTTATGTATGAATTCTGGTTGTGTTTACTGACCTCGAAACGATTTTATGTACACGGCGCTCGAAAATCTGTCAAATGTTTTAGTACGACTTTGCTAAGCTACGAAGCCGCACCGCTTGATGGATTGTCGGAGCATTACGCTATCGTAGGCAGGAGCCTCGCGGAGTGATACGTACTGTGCTTCAACATAATATTACCGTATTGTGTGTGTATAACCTCTTTTTAAGTTTTGTGGATATTATACATGGTTATGCTGAGGATATGTCGGCCAATTTCCACTGGAAATGCCTTTTGGTTAAACTGTCAGCAAGGAATTTGCATTTGCACTGTTAATTTTTTATATAACTTTAATGCACTTAAAAAAGCTGCTTGTTTAAGTGAAAATACATTGATGTTTTTTTTTTTGCACTAATAAAGTTGAGGAGTTGTAAAGTATTTTGTCTAGTGTCAATTATATCGTCAGTTATATCGTTATCGCAAATTTTCAAATGTATATTGTGATAAATATTTTTGGTCATATCGCCCTGCTCTAATTGACAGCTATGCTTAGTTGACATACTTGCATTGCACTGACTTCATCAAAAATAAAAAAAAAAGAAAAGGAAAAAAAAAAGCTTCATATTCACAAAGTTCTTGCACATTACCCTAAATGATAAGCTCAAGCTCAGATCAAGGTCTTCTCAGAAAATAAACTGATTTAGTTTAATTTGCTCACAAAAGGAAATGATTCTAGTTTATCTGTGTTAACTTTAAGCTGATGTAGACAAACTGTAGCAAACTTTCCTTGTGTGTCTCACATGAATAATAGGGATGTACTTCTGAAACCGAGAACATTGCACCGCGTTCCACCTTCCCGTACTGCGAAACACACACAAAGCGGGTAATGCCAATAACCAATAACCAAGGCACGCTAATCTGGTAAAGGCTGAACAATTTAAAGATAACCTGGGTAAAAGGTAAAGAGGAAACAGAGCAACAAAAAAAACAAACAAAAATTTTCAATTTTTTTTTGTTATTCAGCTCATCCAAAGGAAAAAACATGAGGTAGTGCCCCAGCTGTGATTTTGAAGAACTGCTACACCCTTGTTTGGGGGGGGGGTGTAGTAACAAGCAACATAGCAACAAGATCCAGCCTCACTGAGCCTTTCCAAAGTGTGGACTTGAAACTATATAGCAGTTTTTAAATTCTGTTGACAGACTGAGTAAAAGCAAACTTATAATGAAATAATGTAACGCATGTTTTTCCTGAATGCTGTCGGCACATTTGATCCAAGAAGAAATGGTAAAACAGGATTTTCAAAGATAAAAGAGACCCCATTATATGCGATCAAAAAAAAAAAAAAAAAAAAAAAAAAAAAAAAAAAATCAATAAATAAAAAAAAAATTTTATATATATATATATATATATATATATATAAAAATTAAAAAAAGACCACACGTGGCACTAAGAAGTGGGCAAATTTGAGCTGTTTGTGAAATATTTCCATTTGGAGTTGAAAGTTGCTGTGTAGTCTACACCCTTTTCTTGTTTTTGTGCATCAGAAACAACTGCTAAATATCACAGATGCTAGCTAAAAAGCCACCAAAGGCAGATTGCAATTTAAACGCTAACTCCACTAAGGGGTGGACTTATCGAAAGTTTTTCCTCATACAATAGTTAAAATTGCTTTATCGTAACCATTGAGTATAGATTGCCGTGGCAAAATTAAGCTGTCTGCATGTAATTCAGTGTCAGTTTTTATTCTCCCACATGCTGTGAATGCATCATTAATTCCCCCTCTTCCAACAGGAAACATTTCTACCAGGCAAACTGCACTTCATATACTACCAGATAGGGAACAATATGGTGACAGCAGAAGTTTCAGACGAGCGAGGGTTTGGATTTCACAAGGAGGATGTCGAACAAAATGCAGTTATTTGCAAAACATGCTGTAAAACTATTGCCATGAAAGGTAACAGGACCAAGAATTTATTCCAAATCATCCACTGCAAAACTAAAAATGTTTTAAATTCGGCATGTCAACATCTCTTCACACACCAAAGAAAGTGTTAAATAAACCAGCTGTGATACCTGTGACTGTTCTTGGTCAGTCGTTTTCATAGTCACTATTTGTTCTGTAATTTGAGGTGACTACATTTTTTATTTTACAATTTCTATACGTTACGAGCACAAAACAGCACCTATTTAATTTTAATTGTTTTATTTTTTCTTAACTATTGCTTTTTTGTAGCTATGATCTTTCGTTTGTAAAAGCCGAGTGTTGATGACAAAAAGACTTACTGTCGCAATATTGTCATTTATGAAAAAAGTTTGTGCAACTGATGTTTACAAAAAACAAAAAAACAAAAAACCAAAACATTAAAATAAAACATTTCAATTCATTCAGATTTTTTTGCATTAAAAGAAAACAAAATATTGAATTGCTGATTTGAATGAGCATACTTGTGCAATTTTAGGCATTATACGGTTGGAAATAACATCTGTTTCTGAAGGTTATTTAAACATACAGTGGAACCCCGACTTACGAATACCCCGTTTCACGAAATTCAAGTTACGAAGGCACTGAACGGCAATATGTCTGTCCGTGTTACAGCAAAACGCCCGAGTAACGAAATCTGCTGGCTCTGATTGGCTGAGCCTACAATGCCTTCCGAATCATGTGACAACCCCTTGGCTTCTGTACTTGCGCTTCGCTGTTCCACTTGAACGACGTATTGTTGTTCTAGTTAGCAATTAGCCTATAGCCTATCGTTCAGCATCACCTCACTCAAAACCCGCAATGGGTGCTTCGACTTACCAAAATTTTCGGTTTACGAAAGACCCTCAGGAACGAATTAATTTTGTAAGTCGGGGTTCCACTGTATTGTCACATACATCATGTATTGTGATATAGCCAAAAAAATATTGTGACATTAGATTTTCCTAATATCACTCAGCCCCATCTCCAGCTGAACAACAGGAGGAGTGATACACTCTCCAAGTGTCATGCCTGTGATGTGCCCCTCCGTCTTGTGGTGAACAGGAACTATTTTTGGGGGCGGTACGAATAATTTGTGTGGCATTTTGTGTGTGATATGTTACGCTGTTGTTTGCTAAATTTGTATGTTTGTAGTTTTAGAAATGTGTTGTTTGTGGGTTTCACAACAAAATAACAAAACAAATCAAACTTTTTCCTACTCCACTTTATGTTTGTTGTGTGGTTTTGGGTCCATGTTAATACAGTGTGTCAAAATGAAATAACTGCTAGACATGGGGGATTGTGTCTTTTTTCCCCCCAGCAGTTCAAAATGAGTTAAATATAACCAATTATGTCCTTGAAGGGTATAATGCCAAGCAAGGACAAAAGTTTCACAATGAACAAAGTTTTATTAAGCTGAAACTCTTAATTTCATCTCTACTTTCCAGATTTTTTCCTTCATTTTTTCATTTAAATTTACTGATTAATTTTCTATCTACAGTGGCTTGTCCAGCACAGGCAAAAAATAAGCAAACTTAGAGACTACAAGAGCACAAACTGGATGGATGAAACATAAATAAGCTGACACCTTTCCAGCCTTCACTCGTTCTGACATACAGCAATTACTCACCTTGGCACGGACGTTTTCAAACGAGGCAGGACTCACAAGCGAAAAGCAGATAAGAAACACATCCTGGTAAGACACGGAAAACAAAGCAATCAGAGCCTGTAACAATCACTTCCTGTTAAGAATACTGGAAGGGATGGAGGGGAATCCTGTGTTCACAAAGGTGTGCGCATTTCTTTCAGTTTTTTTTTTTTCCTTTTAACTTCCTCATTCATTCTCAGAAATCAGACTCTGGTTTATGCATGGAGGATAATACACGAACTGTAGCACAACACTGTCTGATTATGTTTTTGTTGTGGTTGTTGTACCGTCTGTGGGTAGGAAAGTGGGCGGAGTCTGTCGTAGTCTTCTTGTCCTGCTGTATCCCAAAGACCCAGGTTCACCGGCTTCCCATCCACCATAACATTGGCGGAGTAGTTGTCGAACCTGACAGAAGTGATGAAGTGCAAATGAGCCAAGCCCTTCAGGCTTAATATAAATTGTTGAAATATAACTACTAAGAAGAAAAAAAAAAAAAAAAGGACAAGAAATACGCGGTGATCAACCTATCCCCTGATTAATCGTGCCCTTTTGCAATTTCTGCTCTCTCTTAAAAACAACTGCTCACTTTTAAAGTCTGGCTGAACCAAAAGCCTGTTTGTCAACTGCCTGCAGAGCCAGTTCGTGCCACAGTTAAGGTCGATAAAGATCAACACTTTCCACAGCTGGTCTAGGATCAGATTAGGTGCAGGGATTCTTCTTGACTTCCTGTAACATGTATTCCTGGTGTAGTTACAGTTAAATGCTGTGATTGTAACCTCCTCTGCAAGACTATATTTAAAAAACAAGATGCCATGCTTGCTCATGCATTGATTGTGTAAGGAGGGTGGAGACCAATTACTGACTGTTATTCTCACATAAATAAATAAATACTCACTGCGCTGCAGTCTCAGATACTCACACTGTGGGGATGTACTCTCCAGGAAAGGCATTGGTGGTGTAGCTGATGAGCAGACAGGTCTTACCCACAGCTCTGTAGGAGAGAAGATGTTGGATTAGCATTTATTGAGAGAAGGCAAAAAAAAAAAAAAGTGTGACTGGGCTCAGATCTTACAAATACTGACATAAGCAACAATCATTACAATTTCATTTCTACAAATGGTGTTAAGATCAGTAAACGGCACTGCTTACAACAAAAAAAAATCCCTGGTGTAATACTCTGGGAAAACGGAATTGTGTGATTTTCTAAGTTCTTCTTTTTGCAAGATAAAGCACATGAGAGCAGTGGTAGAGGCACATTTGCCAAATATGAAACTTTCTTGGTTCCCTTCAGCATGCTACCCTCATGTCTACTGCACAGTTCCCCTTACACTCAAAGCAAAATAAAGAGATTCAACACAGCCACGGGCTCTGAATGGGTCTTGCTGCTGCAGTATCTACCACACCCAGAGCAAGCGGTTATGAGTGCATTTACCTCCCACATATTGTTAGCACATCTTAATGTCACTGTCTTAGCTTGTGTGTTAATCCCCTGCTGCTGAGGAAGCCCTTAAATTTTGGGAAGCTGAAAAAGCGCTGTGTTTGTAGCTTTAACAGTGACTTGCTGGAATACAGCAGCGAGATGATGGACACACAGACACACACAAAAGCTAAATTCCTAAGTAATAATAGCGAAACTTGAATTTAAGCTGTGGATGTACAACCTGCCCTGTGATGTCTGACTCACCTAAGAGTGAAAGATTAGTCAACCACTTGCACACTGGCCAGCCTGTATTACCAATACTTACTCATACCACCAACCCTAATGTATGAAAACTATAGTCTAAATAAATAGATAAAAATATAATAGTCAAATGCGAGTACCCATGTCGGCAAAATTAACAGGTAGTAAAAGATTAGCAGCTAACTTTACCCGCTCGGAAATCTGTTGCAAAGGGTTTTAACGTCAGCTACTCGGATGACAGTCTTTTAGCTACAATTACATTTTTAAAAGGTAAAGAAAAATAAACAGGTGTTTAATATAAACTAATACCCGGCTGGGTTTGGTGAACTTACCCGTCTCCGACCACAACACACTTTATGGCCTGCATTGCTACGCGGCTAGAGGAATGCTAAGTTAGCCCGGGAGCCAGCTAACGTTAGCTAGAGTCTCTTTTCCTTTGTCCGGGATTGCTCGCTGGTGGAAAGTCCCAACGAGCGTCTTTCTCCGCCGACCTGTGCTGCTACAACCGAGCTCCTGGGACGCGAAACAACTTAGGGGGGACTTACACTAACTTTATCGAGCAGTTTACGGCGAGTTTACTCGTGAATTTCCCTTCCTACATTCCCATGCTTTCGTAGGCTGATCTGGAAGCTATGAAGCAAAACAGCGGCCACCACCCCTGAGTTTAAAAAAAAAAAAAAAAAATTAGTCTACAACACCACCAGTAGATGGCACATCCGGTGCACTGGTCCGTACGCCCACACAGACTTTCGTCCTAAAAATCAACCGGAAGTAGCCGAATTTCAGAGGATTGAATGAAATGTATTATAATATAACAGATTTAAAGTTTATTGTTTAATTTAGTGTGGGAAAACAAATAATACAAAAAAAAGTGGAGGGACTATTTATGGAATGACACTAAACGAGGAACTGACGTCAGCTACACGATCCCTGCAATTTCTATGGACTATGGCGTTTGGAATTTTTGCCCTCAATTGTGTCTTTCAGGCTAAGCTTTAAAAGAGGATTTGAAAGGTTTCTCTGCTCCAGCTTCATGTTTTTCTGTGGTACAAAGCATACCAGACATCTGTCCATACCCTAAAGATCATTCTTATGTCGTGATTACCCCAACTTTTTTTTTATCATGACAAAATCGTATTTGGATGTAGTAGACAAGACCCACTGATCTCTAAGTAAACATAAATTGCTTCTTTGTTTTTGCTTTTGTTTGTAATTCACTAAGAGTTTTGTTATTAGAGCAGGAACTTTTACACTCCCCATTCTCACCTCCACATTTTCTTCTCTCTCACTGGCTCCAAAAATACCTCTTGTCTGTCTTCTTCCTTTGTCTTTGGTCAGCAGTAGGATCATTTCCATTTGTACCCTGTTGGTCGATATCTATGGAGGCAGACATTGCTCTGAGTGCTAGACTAATGAAAAAAAGGCAGTATACAAATGCCAACCCTTGCTTCAGATTGTGGCACATTTGTTTATTTATTTGGCTTGTTTCTTACATACACTTGTCACTTTTGTTTGCTTGTTTTACTTCAATGTTTACTTAGTAATATATGTGTTATTATTCTTCAGATGAAGGACGTTTCTTTTCGAAGCCAGGTTTCCTTCCTCATCAGCACTATACCTATTGCCTTTGGACAAATACAAATAATTAAAAACTAAATGATTTTGTCCGACCATTTCACTTAATTTCACATAAATAAAAATTAGACCTAAAATATAATTTCCACACTTGCAATCAATTTTAATCTTATATATTTAAACTTTGTGTATATTAATCTATTAATGTAAAACAAACCATTGCAACTACAGCATTTGTGTGTTGTCTTGTATTTTTTTTACCTACTGTCTGGATAAATATGAATATGAAGTTATGACACTTTGTGTGTACTTCAGCTGTGATTTGTTTTTTTGTTTTTAAAAAAAATGAAGAACCATATACCTGAGAGTTTAGCCTCGGGGTTCCAGTTGCCCTTTATTGACTCTTACTTCCGTGTGTCACACCGTAATGAGTCCCCGGTAAACAGCTATCGGGGTGGAGCAGATTTTCCAACACAATCGATGTAAAAAAAAAAAGGACAAAAATGGGGCTCGGTGTCGACGAGTGATATAAATATGAAGTGTGACACCTTTGCCATCGCTTCGCCTTACCAGATGACAAACTAACCCTGGAAACCAGCCAACGGACTGGGCTGTATGGCGGGTCTGTCATATTTGGTGCTCCGGTTTTCGGGCTCTGCTGGTCGGACGTACGGAATATTTTCGAAAGGCTTGACGAGGACTTTGTTGATATTTTTTGATCTCGCATGGCGGCTGCGAATCAGATTCCCCTATGTCTACCTCGTCGCCTCTATGATGTTTAATGTGAGATTACAGGTAATCATTCAGCCGCTGTAATCGGTCATCAACCCTCTAAACGGCACAGAGACAGCTGCTGATTGCAAAGGCCCCTCATGTTGGATTCATTACTGCCTTTGCTTTTGCCTGAATGAGCGACACGTTGTAAAAGATTTATCCTTAATGGACGGATAAACGATCAATTTTAACTACATTTAAAGCTTAAGGGTTACAGGTACTTAAAACTAAAGCTGCCTAATACAAGGAAAATTCTCCCTTTATCTTGCCTTTAATGCTCACTTTTCTCAATTAAGGAGGTGCCGATTTATTATTACCATCATTTTATTGGCTTCCATTTTTAGTGCCTTAAACTTTCAATGAAGATCTATTAGCTTATTAATGGCTTTAATGGATTATGTTGATTATTTTTGGGCAACTCTGCCAAATGTGTTAATATTATGCAAACAAAACAATTGCCTTTTGTTAGCGATACATTGAGAAACTGTAAAAAAAATTATTTATTTGTTCCTTATTTTATTTATTTTAAATTATTTCCAAGATACACACATCTTGGCTGACCAGTAACTGATATATATCTGAAGCAGGCAACAGATATCCTGGTCGGGGACTTGAGATTTCATCTGTCTCCAGATTAAAAATATTGCTTCTAATTTGCTACCCTTTTTGGGTCCTGTTGCGTGACCCAATTTTGGCCAAGCTACAGCTGTCATATTTGACTCAAGAAGATTTATAGAGAGGAGTTCATAACCGACTCAATAACTTAAAGGCATCCACGTCCTGTGGCTGCAAAACAAGCCCAAATCATCATCCCTCCACCACCTTGCTTGACAGCAGGTGTGAGGTGTTTGTGCTAATATCCTGTGGTTGGTTTTTACTTTGGTTTCGTCTGTCCAAACAACATTGTTTCAGAAGTCTTTGGCAAATCTAAGCTGTGCTTTCATGCAGTGGTCAAACTTGCTGATGATCAGTTAATCAAGGGCAGCTGATCGTCAGCTCCTAGCTGCTACTTACACACTTATATCCTGTGGAAGCGATAAGGGTGACCTAGTTTCTCACTGAAGGGGATAAAGTCCTGTGAAAACTTTGTTTTTCATATAACTGCAGTTCAAAAGTAGATATCAAAATAATAAATGAAGATGAAAATACTAAGAAGAGATTGGATAAACACACTTTGCATTGTTTGTCCACCAGAGGGCACTCTGCAACTTCACTGTCAGCAACACGGTGTTTGGAGCAAGAACCTGCTGATATGAGTAGAGTCAGGCAGAGCATAAATAAGTATATAAGTAACTACTCAAGACAAATTTTGGAAATGTTAGGGAAGCCTATTTAAAAAAAATCACCAAATATCTAAGTTGGTCAAAAATCCTATCCTACTTCTCTTTTTTTTTATTTAGCACTACCTAACAGAGTTCTCATATCTTTATAGGTTCACATCGAAATCCACTGAGTCTTCAATGGCTGCATTAACACTTAACAATGGATAGTGTGCACTGCCACGTTCCAGCCATCAGAAAACACCGGCTGACCACACACAGCGATGTGAAGAAAGAAGACACTTCAAGACACTTCAGTCCAACACAATAACGTGGCTGTTCGTTTTTGCCGCCAGTTACACGGCCCGGCGCCTTTGCAGGTGAAGGGAAGCGGTGATGTCTGCAGATATGAGACAGGGTGAGCGGCGATAGATGGAGCAGATGGAGCGGGGAAAGAGCCCAGCAGTCACCGATTCAGGAGAAGCTCGTCAGGTGCATGAAGATATTTCCCCCGCCTTTTCTCTCTGATATCGAGGACTGTAGCATGAATGATTGTTGCTGTGAAAGCTTATAGTTTCTCTTTATGTCTTACATGTACAGCTGACCTAAATTAACAGTATTAGTAATCACCCAAATCCTTTTTTATGTTTCTGTAATGGTTAATCCACCAGTATGTGCACGTTCTATAATTAAAATTATATTTTAATGCTAAAACATAATTATTGTTATCCATGAATTTTCAAATTTATGCCCTTCAGTTTTTCTGTTTCATCAAAGAAAAAACATCAAAGCATTTTTATTTAATAGAAGGTGCCAAATTACAGTTATTTACTTGCATTACTAAACAGAATATTCAGTTTGAGTCGTTAAGTCCAGTGTGCGGTTCAAATCTGGGTGTAAAAACATGAATTCGGTTTGAAGACTCAAAATGGTCAAAGATCGAGAACTCACCGAAAAGGACAGAGTCCGCATTAAAGTACTTCACGATGCCGGATGGTCTTTCAGACGAATAGGACAAGACATAAAATGTTCTCACACCGTGGTCAAGTACGCTTTGGAGTCAGTTGCAGAGACCGGTACTTACAGAATGCGCCAAGGAAGAGGCAGAAAACAAAAGCTGACTGATGCAGATGTCCGGCACCTCAAGATTTTAAGTACCAGTGACAGAAGGAAGACCACTGCTGATCTTCAAGTAGAGCTAAATGCTTCTAGAGCAGAGTCTGAAAAGGTCTCCAGAATGACCATAAGCAGACGACTGAATGAACAGGGCTTAAAGGGGAGAGTCGCTGCTACGAAGCAGTTATTGAGGCCCACAAACATCCAGAAACGTCTCAGATTACCCAGGGAGCGCAAACACTGGACTGTAGATGTCTGGAATAAGGTACTTTGGACGGATAAGTCTGAGTTTGAAGTCTCTGGTCAGAATAATCACCGAAAATCTGGAGAAGGTTTTGATGCTTGATGCACTGCACCCACAGTAGAGCACGGTGGAGGTTCCATTATGGTTTGGGGTTCCATTTCTGGAAACGGCGTGGGCAAATTCGTGAAAATTGACAGTATCGTGAACATAAAGATCTACCACAACATCTTGGTGGGTCATGGAATCCTTTCTGGACTGAAACTGATTAGTCATGAGTTCATATACCAACAACACAGTGACCCCAAACATACTTCATAGCTGTGCACAGAGTATTTGACCAAGGAGAAGGAATCTGGAGTACTGGAACTGATGGACTGGACAAATCAGAGTCCAGACTTGAATCCTATTGAACAAATTTGGGATTTGGTGGATATGAAGATAGATTGCACAAAAGTTTTATCCACAGCAAGTCTCTGGGAACAGCTGGAAACTATTTGGAGCTCGGTAACAAAGGAGACTGTGGAAACGTACATAAAAACAATGCCAGTAAGAATGCAAGCCGTTATCGAGGCCAACGGAGGCCGTACAAATTATTACGTTTTTCTGTTTGTTTGGTTATTATTGGTGAATAAGGACTATTTAGTAGTTTCAGTTTGTTATTTGCCTTACAAATAACAATTTTTTTTAGTTTTAAACAATTTCTTAAAAATTTCTAAAAAAATTGGGTTTTAGGCCATCTAATGAATTTGTCAAGCATCGTACATGTATAGACATTCAGTGTGAGGTATAAAGTAAACATCTCATTTTTATTTGAAGAGGTTATTTTCCCTGCATGACGCACAATGTTTCGTTTGTCCTCTATGATCTGGACTAATCATTTGTGGCTGGGTTTAACTGGATGACAGATATACATCAGATATCAGCAGGTTTGTTGTAGGAGAAGTCAGTAAGTGCAGTAATGGTTCTCACTCTCATGCTCAGGTGGTCACCGTTTCTATTGTGTTTCTGCTTACCAGTGGGATCAGCAAATCGATGCTAGTGAAAGGTGTTACATTCAAAATTATTTATTACTGTTTTAAGTTTTTATTTCTGTGAAATGTGTGTGAGTGGGGTTTGAAGTTACAGAGCAAATGCTGAGAATGAATGAACTCTGTGAGAAATAAACGAATTACACCACGACTCTGAGCCATTTCTATGAGTAAAAAGTAACAGTTGTCTCGTTTGGGTTTATTAAACTGTCCTTTAGAAACAGATCATCTTCTATAGCATGTTCTTGAACCACATAGAAACAGCGACATGTGTGGCAAAACCACTTATTTTCTGTTGCTATGTTTCTGGTTACGTGGACAATTTTAAAAAAGAACATGAAAATCTTAAAATACAATGAAGGAAAAAGTGTTTTGATGATCAAAATGAATTTGAAACAATGACAATGAATTGAGTTGAAAATGATGAAGATTGAGTGTCATCGTGGATGTGTAGCCGACAAATCTACAGCAGCCGATGACGCTATCATGTCAACATAGACCAGACAGAACCAGAAAAGTGTAACTGATAAAGTGTCCTTTATTAGTAAACTGATGATCCATCATATATCAAAGGTAAGTAAGAAAGAAAATTGTTTTTTTTAATTGTTAGTTTTCAAATGAATAACAGTATCAATAATTAATTCTATAGTACAATTTTTTACACAGTAATAAAGAGAAAATTTGCTGTAAATTCACTGATAGTTTTTGTTTTTAGAATAAATTCCTTTATTTCTTAGAATGTAAGCCCAAGCTTATCACGTGGAACATTTGATCGTCTGTTCACTGCCACTTTAACTGGATGGTCAAAATGTGAATTTTAAAGGAACTGGACAGTTTTTAAAGTTAAACTTCTTTGCACTGAACATAAAGGTTCAGTTGGAGGTGACTGGCTTATAGTTTATACACCATGTATTTACTGGTTCAGCCCACTTAAGAGGAAATAAAGAAGATATCAAATTAATCTGACACCCCTGCTGTAAAGCATCATAAAAAGCTGTGATCAGACAGCTGTTTGCTTTTCATGTGGGCAAGAAAGTAAAGAAGGTTTAAGGCTTAATAACTGTTCTCTTTATAGCATTTCAATCTCACCGTAAATCCATGCAAGAAGTTGAAAGGTTCCTTGAATTTCATACATGAAGCCACCAGCCTGTTTGGATACTTGACACCTGCTTCCTCTGCTGGGTAAGTGTGATGATTGTGTTGTGTTGTGGTGCCCACTGTCCACAGGGGGGAAGCAGCTTACTGAATTCCTTTCCTATCTGTTGGAAACAGTCACTGAGAGCTGTCAATCTCTTTGAAGCTGACACAGGCTAATAAAACTATAAATATAGCTCACGATTATTTAGTCCCACACTGTGATCTTTTATAAAAATCTGTTATTCAGATTTAGTGCACCTGTGAAGGAAATGTTTAGTTTCCCTTGTACGATGTATCCGTTCCCTCGTTCTCTGATCTAAATCAATTTAAAAAATCCTGTGTGACTAATGTCTGTTTTTGAAGTGGGAGTGGGTCTTTGCATTGGATCAATCTTAGCCACCAGATCCATTTGACACGTCCCTTCAGTGTGCACTTCCTTCAAGTCAGTTTCCAAACTGCTGACACCCTCCTTCAGCGCAAAATGTTCCCTGTAAACTTATCCTAGCCAGTCGCTCTGCAATGCCAGGCTGCAGTGTAAAACCATAAGGGGTTGCCAAGGCAACTGTATTTCTCCATGTGACAGACAAACCATCCCTCCTGCCCCCCTTTTCTTAAAAAAAAAAAGAGGATTTATTTTTCAGGGATTTGCCAGAGGAAATATTTTAATAGGGTTATCATAGAGAACTGGCAGAGAGAGGGAGAGATCTATAGATGGTGGATAAGTCGGGTTATCTTTACCCTGATTTTACCATTTGTACCCTTAAAAAAGAGGGGGTAGTGGTGTAAGGATTACAGAGTTTTAGCCCTTGGCATGTGCAGCAGCTCGCATGTGTTGTTTGACTGAATGTTAAAGAGTGATAACACTGCAAATGGCAGAGGTTCAATTACAGCTGCAATGCAGTATTTTAATGCACAGCGCACATCTTTACACTTACTCATTAATTTTAAGAATTTATTGGTGTGGAAACTTGAGATTTCTTGACTTGAATTCAGAACTGAGGTTACTTCAACCTTGGTTTAAATATGATTTTGTAAGATTGGAGTCTCTATGTCCAAGTCAAGATCATTTTTTCCGTTGTCCTTTCTGCTCAATTAATCAGCAGAATCTATTATTCTGCACAAACACTATTAAACAAAATATCCTGAACCTCCTAAATCTTCTTCTCCAAGACTTGCCAGACTGTTGTGTTTGACCTCATAACCCACTTTGAGATGCACATTACTGAGCACTATGTTGTCTTTAATTGTATGTTTGTTTGTTTCAGTCAGAAGGTGTGTTCATTTCTTTCTCACTCTTTTCTTTCTTCAGGGAGGAAGGCTTTAATTTTAGGAAATATCCATTATCACTTTATTAGTTACACCGTACTAATACTGCATGTTCTGGAAACCTTCCACACAGATTTCGCTCCATCTTGAAATGCTAGCATCACACAGTTGCTGCAGATTTCTGGGCTTCACATCCATGATGTGAGTCTTCTCTTCCACCACATCCCAAAGATCCTCTACTGGATTGAGATCTGGGTACTGTGGAGGTCATCTGAGTACAGTGACCTCATATTATGTTCAAGAAATAAAGTTTGAGATTAGCCGAGCTTGTAGCTGGTATTAACTATCAGAAAATGGGTACACTGTCACCATATACGGATAGATCCATGGTTTCATGTTCTTTATGCCAAATTCTGACTCTATATCTAAAAGTTGCAGCATAAATCAAGACTCACCAGACCGGGCAAGTTTATTCCAATCTTCTGTTGTCCAATTCTAATGATCTTGTGTGAACTGTAGCCTAATTATTCTGTTCTTAGCTGACAGGAGTAGCACCTGGTGTGGTCTTCTGCTGCTGTAGCTGAGATGCTCTTCTGCATACCTTGATTTTGATGTGTGGTTGCCTTCCTTTCAGCTCAAAGCAGTCTAACTGTTATCTTCTGACCTCAGGCATCAACAACACGTTTTCACTGCTGCTCACTGATATTTTCCCTTTTTCAGACCATTCTCTATAAACTCTAAAAAGGTGATGGTTGTGTGGAAAATCCCAGTAGATCAGCAGCCCATCTGGCACCAACAACCACACCACATTCAAAGTCACTTAGATCAACTTTCTTTTCCATTCTGATGCCCAGTTTGAGCTTCAGCAGATCATCTCATTCATGTCAACATGCCTAAATGCATTGAGTTGCTGCAGAGTAGATATTTGTGTCAACAAACAGTTCAACTGTACCTAATAAAGTGGTTGGTGAGAGTATTTTGTAATTGTCTTTCCACAAGCTAAATGAGAAGATTGATACTCCTCTTGTGGGTGGGCGGCAGGTAAGAAGCTACTGTCAGCAACTAAAATAACAGCGTAAAAGAAGTGTTTCACAGTTTTGCTGTCAAGCGTATCTTTATTCCTGGTAGAATTTGTTTCAGTACACAGAAGATAGCTGTTCAAAGTCTTTTGCTTGGTGCTGTTGATCAGTCAGTTACTTGTAAACAGTCTGTCTGGAAGTCACATACTATAAGTCCTAAAAACCCTCCACAATTTCCTGTGCTCAACAAATCTACTTTGTTTTGTCCTTATGAAAATCCCCTGTATAAAGAACCAATCCCAGTGCAACTACCCACACTACATACAGTGGGGCAAAAAAGTATTTAGTCAGCCACCGATTGTGCAAGTTCCCCCACTTAAAATGATGACAGAGGTCAGTAATTTGCACCAGAGGTACACTTCAACTGTGAGAGACAGAATGTGAAAAAAAAATCCATGAATCCACATGGTAGGATTTGTAAAGAATTTATTCGTAAATCAGGGTGGAAAATAAGTATTTGGTCACCTCAAACAAGGAAAATCTCTGGCTCTCACAGACCTGTAACGTCTTCTGTAAGAAGCTTTTCTGTCCCCCACTCGTTACCTGTATGAATGGCACCTGTTTGAACTCATCATCTGTATAAAAGACACCTGTCCACAGCCTCAAACAGTCAGACTCCAAACTCCGCCATGGCCAAGACCAAAGAGCTTTCGAAGGACACCAGGAAAAGTATTGTAGACCTGCACCAGACTGGGAAGAGTGAATCTACAATAGGCAAGCAGCTTGGTGTGAAAAAATCAACTGTGGGAGCAATCATCAGAAAATGGAAGACATACAAGACCACTGATAATCTCCCTCGATCTGGGGCTCCACGCAAGATCTCATCCCGTGGGGTCAAAATGATCATGAGAACGGTGAGCAAAGATCCCAGAACCACACGGGGGGACCTGGTGAATGACCTGCAGAGAGCTGGGACCAAAGTAACAAAGGTCACCATCAGTAACACACTACAACGGCAGGGAATCAAATCCCGCAGTGCCAGACGTGTTCCGCTGCTGAAGCCAGTGCATGTCCAGGCCCGTCTGAAGTTTGCCAGAGAGCACATGGATGATACAGCAGAGGATTGGGAGAATGTCATGTGGTCAGATGAAACCAAAGTAGAACTTTTTGGTATAAACTCAACTCGTCGTGTTTGGAGGAAGAAGAATACTGAGTTGCATCCCAAGAACACCATACCTACTGTGAAGCATGGGGGTGGAAACATCATGCTATGGGGCTGTTTTTCTGCCAAGGGGACAGGACGACTGATCCGTGTTAAGGACAGAATGAATGGGGCCATGTATCGTGAGATTTTGAGCCAAAACCTCCTTCCATCAGTGAGAACTTTGAAGATGAAACGAGGCTGGGTCTTCCAACATGACAATGATCCAAAACACACCGCCCGGGCAACAAAGGAGTGGCTCCGTAAGAAGCATTTGAAAGTCCTGGAGTGGCCTAGCCAGTCTCCAGACCTCAACCCCATAGAAAATCTGTGGCGGGAGTTGAAAGTCCGTGTTGCTCGGCGACAGCCCCAAAACATCACTGCTCTCGAGAAGATCTGCATGGAGGAATGGGCCAAAATACCAGCTACTGTGTGTGCAAACCTGGTAAAGACCTATAGTAAACGTTTGACCTCTGTTATTGCCAACAAAGGTTATGTTACAAAGTATTGAGTTGTATTTTTGTTATTGACCAAATACTTATTTTCCACCCTGATTTACGAATAAATTCTTTACAAATCCTACCATGTGGATTCATGGATTTTTTTTTCACATTCTGTCTCTCACAGTTGAAGTGTACCTCTGGTGCAAATTACTGACCTCTGTCATCATTTTAGGTGGGGGAACTTGCACAATCGGTGGCTGACTAAATACTTTTTTGCCCCACTGTATTTGAACCTCTAGCTCATAGCTCTGATACACCTCATTTGAAAATCCAAACTGTTTATGTGTCAAACTGTTTATGCCGATTGCCAAACTTTGTGTTTTGCAACCAAACAGGAAATGGGACCCAAACTGTAGCAACTAAATGTTAAGTCTCAGCTGCTGACAGACCTGCACTTTCCAAACCGAGTCTACAGCGTGACTCACAGTGTCACAATTCTTACTTTGCTTAACATGTGATGGACTTTCCAATAGCTTGGCTGAGAGCTGTGAATATTTTATATGACACGCATTAATGCACACCTCCATGTGTAGTCAAACAATAATCCACATGATTTTACCTGAGATGCATTAAACACTAAATTGTGATTTATGCTTAGTATTTTGGCACCGGAGAGCATTACTGTGTGAAATATCCTCTTCCTGGTTATTTCTGAGTTTCTTTTACAATTTTAAACGCTGTTGACCAGGGAGGGGAGACATATGCAAAGCGTTAAAAAAGATGAGATCAAGTGCTGAGATGAGCTCCGAGCTGACCTGAAAATTGAATGAAGGGGGGAGGAGAGGTGCAGGGGGAAGCAGCGGATGATGTTGGGTGGTGCATTTGCTGTAGTCACATCGCAGGACTGAAGCAGGTAATGCAAGCAAACCAGTGTTCAAATGCATGCCTATTTTTGGCAGGTGTGATTGTGACATTTTTCTGCATCAGTTTTTTTTTCTTTTGCATTAATTTATTGAAATAGGACAGTTTCATGTTGTGCAGAGCCTCAAAAAGCTGTCAATTTATATAATTTCTTTGTTTTGTTTTTATTGTTAGGGAAAAAACAGGTTCATGCAGGAATGTGACAAAAAAAACGCAGATTTTACCAATGATTTGCATCATTTTGTTTAATAGAAGGACACTGTAATATTTTTGGGGTAAACTGTCAGCTGTATTGGACTCAAAAGCTTATTTTCATAGTGGTATTAAAGGATCACAGTTTAGCTGTGAATCCTTGCTGGGATCGTCATGCTTTTATCTGTGATCCTTTTGTCTTTGATGTTGCACTCTTCAACAGGCTTGTGTGCTGTATCCTGCATCAATAATCACTTATTTATAATCACTAAAATTGTTTCTTGATTAACAGAAGAGCTGGGCTTTCTTCAGTGTGTTTTGAACGATACACTCATTGCTAAACTCTTAAGTGAAGTAACCTTTGCCACTGGGTATTTAACTGCAACAGGTCTTGGAGGATTTTTGCTTTAGATGTAGGGACTCACTTACAGCTTTATGTTCAAGTTCTCTGAAACACACTGCCGTCTTTGTGAGCCCAAATAAAGACTCTACTCATATGTGTCCTTGGATCCAGAATATAAACTCAACTTTGCCCTTCAATCAGATGGTGGCAGGAAAGAAGTGGCCGAGATGCAGGGCTGGATATTAAACCAAAGAGCATGAAAGGAGGAAATCCTGCTGCCCTCTGCTTCCTGTGACCTCTGTCACACACGCCACATCACACCACGGTCAACCTCGTCACCCTACACAACAGGAAGGACATGCAAACCCCCGTCATATCCCCCAGGTTTAAGTTTGGTCCAGCATTTTGGATATAAACACACAGAGGAAGATGGATCAGGAACTTCCATTCATCAGTAGAATAATAACCTCCCATAAGGACAAAATCCATCAAAATAAGGATACGAATAAAATTGTCACTGTCACTCACTGATACTAGATACCAGAACACATAGTACTCCTCAGTAAGTCTGTTAATACATTTACCTATACAGCAAGCTATGCTATTTGTCAGACAATAGCAGTAACAACAAGAATAATGCCACTAATAATGCAAGTTTTAAACTTCATAAGACTAAATCAGATGAAATTCACATGAGGGAATTTTACCTAAATTAGAAATTAGAGATCAACAGTTTTCTTAGGTAGTAAACATGTTTTTTTCTGCTCTAAATTTGGACTTTTAACTACAGACAGAATAGAAAATGGGTATTACTACCGTGACATCCCATATTGCTCTAAAGTCCAATTACAAAGCCTGGAGATGAGCGTTTCACCACTGTGACACATCATTTCTTCACGTATTGAAAGCAGGTGTGATAAGTAATGGATGGACTTCACTATACAACTGCATGACCAGTCAATCACTAATCACTAGCTAATTAGTGTAGATCCTTTTTATCACTTAGAATGACCAAAAAAAAAATCTAAAATATACATAATGTTTCTAACCGTGTCCATAAACACATCAGAAAAGTGTTTTATGAAGGTTAGAACAAGGGAACGTTTTCTCATTTAGGACCAGAAATCTTTTTCCAACCACAGGTTGGTTGGACCACAGGCTCCCTGCTGACCATTCAAAAGAATGTAGATCTAAGGCACTGCCGTGTTAGGCTCCCCTTTAACACCCCCAAGCTATTGTACTTTCTAAAAGTTTCTAAATGTTTCTCTTGTTTTCTTTATGTGCTTGAAACATGAAAAATGAGTTCAGTGATTTATTAAAACATGTAAGCATATGTGGAAACATGCAGTTCTTCAGGATTCTTTAAGGAGATGTAAATCTCTTCTATATGTTCTGGATTCTCCGTCAAGATGATCCCAAAATGCTCCTGTAATGTTAAGGTTCAAGTACTGGGGAGGCCAATCCATGACTGATAGTTTTCCACTGTGAGTTAAAGGCCGATGGTACTTTTCTATGTTCATATTTCCAACATTTTTGACAAGGTCCCCAACACCACTGGCTTAAATGCAACATCAAACAAGACCCACCTCTGTGTTTTACAAACGGCAGCGGAGTCTAATCCACCGTCCAGCTGGGGTCTTTTTGTGTGCAGTTTATATCTTCTCCTTGCTTCTGGGTTGGTTCTCCCGGGGTTCCTCCCACTGTCTCAAAACATGCAATGCTAGATGAAGCTAAATTGACCATAGAAATTAGAAAATGGTCATCTGTCTCTCTGTGTCAGCCCTGAGAGAGATGTTAACCTATCCAGGGTGTACCCCACCTCATGTCCTTTTATAGCAGGGACAGGTTCCAGTGCCCCCGTGACCCTGAAATGGATAGGTGGAAGAAAATGGATGGATGGATATTTGATGGCAGGGCTCGTGGTGGTTGCAGAAATATTTGGGTATGGACTAAAGGGTAGCGCAACTCCCATATATCAAAATATTACTCAGATTACTCACAGAAGGGAAGTGAAATCCCTGGAAATGGTGGGTGAAATGATGGATCCAGACATTTCAGGGTTTGCCGTGTAAAGTGATTCCACTTGATTGCACTGTGAAGGATTGGAGTTTTGAGGAGATGGAGACTGAGCAAGGTTAGGGATGTGAAGGGGGTTGCTTATTTATGTAATTACATACGGCGGGGTCAGGAGTTTTTAAGGGAGGAGGTGAATGCCTTCTAGGCATCGCCGTGGTGACTGGAGCATATAAAGTGGTCTGACTGCTCAATCAGGTCACGTGAAGTCAGTCAGGAGTACCACAGACGTTTCCCATGATGGTTGGCCTAATCTACCAGACGTGGTCCTCCCTGGGGGCATGCACCCTTTGCAGCACGAGACACAACTCCACACATGCTCACTTCAAGGCATCATGTTTTTTGTTTTCTTTGGGGGGGGGGTACTTTATGGCTTTTATTTTATTATTGAATAAAACAAGTAAATACATTCTGAGTCTGGGTGTTCAGTTGGCTCTTTACTGAAGCTATCTGGGACACACCGCGTTTCCTCTAATGACTCATAAACACATTAGCCTGACATTTATGTAGACTAGAGCGCACTGAGGGAGTTTGTGTGCCAGAGAGACAGACTCAAGAATCTAAATGCTTTTAATGCAACTACTCTGACTTTCAATGAGGATGCTCTGCTTGACGGGTCCAGTGATGACATAAATGGACAGTAAAACTATATTTGTCAAACCATATTCCCTAAGCTATCACCAACATTATGTATATGACCCATTTTCCAGTTGTAGTGCAGAAAATATTCAAATCAGAGCCTTTTTGTGCATGTATGTGTGTGTGTGTGTTTGTTTTGTGCATCAGTCTACCACATATGCAAAAACTTCAT
Organism: Haplochromis burtoni; assembly: GCF_018398535.1. Taxonomy (NCBI): domain Eukaryota; kingdom Metazoa; phylum Chordata; class Actinopteri; order Cichliformes; family Cichlidae; genus Haplochromis; species Haplochromis burtoni. Next base: position 395,618 of record NW_024582442.1, read on the forward strand.
AGCATTGGAGCTGAATAACAAAGACTCTTTCTGGTTTGATCATTGGAGGGGCTTCACCCAGATTCCCCCTTACTAAACATTCCCTATTTCCTGTTTGCTATTTCTCAATCACCACCAGACAAAAATGTTCCAAAAAAAAAAAATCCAATCCAAAGAAAGTTTTTCACTTTCTTTTCTACTGCAAAAGCTGAAACTGGCACACATGTCCAGGAGTTAAGCTTTAAAACACATGGTTAGGTCATTAAAACACTTTGTGTCAGAGTGCAGAGAAAACAAACACTGTCTGGATGCATGTGCCCAAAAGTCCTGTCTACCCCACATCTCACTGCACTAAACTGGACTTTGCTGGATTGAAGGCCTTCAGCAGGTTGTGTAATCTGCTGGCCCTGCTGATGAGCAGAAAAGGACTCTTTTTTTGAGTTTCTCAATGTCCGCTCAGGACTTTTTAACCATTACTTTGTTGGAAGATGGAAAAGCACCATTAGAGTGAAAAAGAAGAGCAAAGACACAGAGCTGCAGAGTCACAACAATGATGATGTTTTGTATGCATTTGTGGTAATGATTATTAGTCAAACTGAGGCTCATTCCATATGAAACAGGAGGGAATTTGGGCCTTTAACCTCACGGCGACATGAAGCAGCATTAGGAAAATTGACTGTGTTATGGCTGGAAAATGGCACTTTGTTTAGGACAGATCACCGAGACGGAAACATTTGTCTAAAAGAGACACCTATGAATAAACAAATGAATGAATACATTAAAACATCTGTTCGTGCTTGACCACTGGAGCAATGCACACAGGAAGCGGGACCTCCTCCTTCTCTGTGGAGGCAGGAATGCTATAATTGAAACCACGTGTGTCGTAGAAACAGAGTCTGCCAATATATCTCTTTCTGTATTCTTCACCCCCCTGTTTCCTAACCTGATGGCTCTTCTTTCTTATGCTCTCATCCAAAAGTGAAAATGATCTGAACTGCTCAGAGAGAACAAAATGCTGTCTCTAAGTGTTTTGTGAGGCCACAGAGCTCACTGGATAGATAGATGAATCCCAATTTTGGGCACATTGGAAAGGTGGGCATTTCCGGCACACAGCAGCACTCTCCATGAGCTTTTCTATTATTGGTTGAGATTTTCTGTTTGTGTAATGATTGGATCAACACTTTTTACCACCCCTTTTTTGGAATTTTTAAAAAGTAGTTCCTTGGACATGGGCTGCTTTTTTACTCATTTTCATTTCACTGCCATTAGATGATTAAAAAATAGATCATGGAATAGTTTCAATCTTGGTCACAATTTAAAGTAAATGCAATTACATAAAATTAAGAAAATACATTAAAATATTAAGATTTTTTCCCAATGTGTAAATAGTATTTAAAAATACACTAAATATTTAAATTAAATGTAAATATTTTAAATATTTTGCTTCCAGCGAGACAGATTTTCTTCTGTTCTTGAGCGCTTCCTGAAGATCTTTTAGATGTAATTTTCAGTCCAGGAAGGGAAACAAGGGGAAAAGACTGAAGTATGTCTTATGGATTGATGACTTTTAGGTTCAAATCATTGTCAATGTGTACAGAGGAGGTCAGGGGAGAGGCGGAACAGTGAGTGTAAAACACAGTGAAGACTCTGTTATGGTTTGGGGCAGCATTTCACCTGGAGAGTGTCTAAACAGCCTAAGAGGTTTCAGGCAGTATTGGAAAATAAAGGTGGTCATACCAAACATGAACTTCCAAGCTCATTAGAACTATACAAACTGTTTGTCTGCTTGTATGTGTTTGCCTTGTATACTGTATTTCCATGTATGCTTACATACATGCTACAGCTATTTCCCATTTTCCTCTGTGCAGAATAATATTTACTACAAACCCAGGTTATAATCGTGGAATAAAAGTAACTTAAAACTGTAGTACCAGTAAATTTCCAGCAATAATTTTATGCCTAAAATGAAAACAACAAAAAACCCCGCGAATTCCCATTTTTTCCAGATGATCCGCATATTTTCCGCATAACTTAATTTAAAAAAAAGGGTCTGTCTATCTGGTAACCGGTGCGCTCTGTAGTCACGTGAGTGCTGCTGGGCGATGAATGCTGACTCGCAGCACAAGCTGTGCAGCGGAGCCGGGATGCGATTAACACCTTGGATCTTTCCGTCTGCGCTATTATACGAGAACTACTTCCGGTTGTGAGTTCCAAAAATAAAACTCACTCTTCCATTTACCCCGTGTCTCACCTGTGCTCGAGCATGATTCGTTTATTTTGAAGTCAAAATAACAGTACTTCCGGTGCTTGCATTCGCGAGCCGACCAACTTGACCCAGCCGTGTGAAAGGCTCTCCTGATACTACTGGAGTGAAGGCGTATTTGGAGGGATAGCGATAACACGCTCGGCCGGCGGTGTGGGCTAAAAGACGAGCAGCTGCCGCCGCCGCTGCATCACGGACACACCGCTCAGTGACCGGCGGACTGACGGAGGCCCGGGGGGATTCGGAGAGGCGTGAATGGCAACAACATTTCCTAAAAGAAAACCCTGCCCATGAGACAACCTGTATGCCAAATGCGTCCTAGAAAATAGGACGCGCGTTTGCCGTAAATTAGACGTGGGCTCGCACGGCGGAAGTTTCTGCGATCGATTTTTTGGGGGGAGATCTTCGTTTATTGGCTGCAGTCATGGACGAGGACAACCAAGGTATGATTCATTGAGTCGTTTCATTCCCGTGATTTGTTGCCATTTCCCTAATCAGAAGACATGCGCCTCTGCCTCCTCAGTTTGATGATGATAATAACAATAATAACAATACCAATGCTATAATAATAATACATTTGGACCTATTTGCCCTCAATTTCAGTAATCTAGGACTCTAAACAGAGTTGGTTTGACACCAAAGACATGCCACAAACAGTATTTTGTGACACTAACAAGAAGTTGGCTTCTAAATGTGCAGAAAGCCCCTCACTAATGTTGCTGCTTTCAAGAGCAGTTTAATGTCTACACTGAGGAGGGTGATGATCGACACTCAAACAGATTATAGGGCTCGAAGCGTAGATGAGAGTCAGCGCATCAGTGTCGGTATGAGATGCTGTGAGTATTGTGTTTTTCCTGTGCCTTTGTCAGCTGTGGGCTGGTGCCACTGTGGCCCAACAGGTCCTGTCATGGTCAGCCATGCATGGCCACCGAGTCGTTTATTGACTGAGGCTGTTGCAAGAATTTGTTGGCACGGATGCATCTCTCCAACAGGAGCCTGCTCATCGTTCAGCACACGGGTGGGTTTAGAAACTTTTGAATGGCAGGGCAGAGTTTGGCAGGGTTATTTGGGAGTTGGCACAGGGAGTTGAGTAGAAACGCGTTTACAGTATTGCAAGCTCTTTTCGTTCTTACTTTATTACTGTGCAATGAAACTATGTAAATAAATATTGCAACTAACTCTAAGTAGCCTGGAGCCATTAACAGAGTCATGTAAAGGCTCCTCCACCCTTCCTGCATATAAGATACACTTAAAGCAACACAAAGCAGCTACACACTGTAGTTTCTATCTTCCTGGTTGTTTAATTTAGGGTTCTGGTAACCTGGGGTTAATCCATGATACCTGTCACCGGCTGACTCAGGCAGAGAAGCCCAATCAGATTCCAGAGGGACCACCCCCTGTTAATCATACACTGTACAAAATAACACTTTAAATTGGCCAAGACACCTCCAGGTTAAAATGCTCACTCTTGTTGTTTCAGGTCGGTGGTATTCAGTCCCACTGGCTCACCGCTTACGGAACTGCAGGATGTGACTAATGGCTTGCGTACTGCATGCACGAATGCATGCACGCACGCATGCTTGGCACCTGGGTATAAAGCAGCCATTGTGCTGGGTTCAGGCAGCCGGGCCTCCAGCGTTGGGAGACGTCAGCATAGCCACACAGACAGACATATGGTGCTGTGACACCAAACAGAGGTAGCTGTCAGCAGCCTCACAAATTTAATGTCTCCTTTTCCCCTTATGGCACTTTTTGCTGTGAAGATAGATGGATAGATGGCTGGACACAGGGAGTAAAAACATCAACAGTTTGCTGCTTATTGTCTGAACAAATGAGTGCCTACACAGCTGTACACACAGGCCCAATGCAAGGCGACAGACTAAAGTAGAGAATGAGCAGCAGCAAGTTAGTCAACGAGGTCCACTGTGCGACTATCACTCCTCACAAAGTGACACACACGCAGAAACTTTGCCAGGCCACAAGTTAAGCAGGAGGGAAGACTGGAAAGTGGCGGGTGTAATGACCGAGAAATGCGCGAGGAGGGAAAGCACGTGTGACCACGAAGAGAGCGAGAAGCTGTCGTAGTAGCGGCGATGGTGAGATGTCTGAAAAGGAATGAGAGAGCAAGACAGGAGCAGTGTATGTGTGTTTGTGTGTGAGAAAGAGCGTGTGGACGGGCTGGATGAAGTGCCAGGACAAACTTGGAGAGTGGCCAGAGAAGTGTGGAACGTCGCCAGTGAAAGACGACGAGGGAGAGTGGCGGCGGACTGGATATTCTTTCTGAATCAATTCTCCGGCGTGTCAGTGGAGTTTCTCTCAGCAGAAAGTTCTTCTTTTCTGTCATTATTAACTCACTTAACAGTAGGTGGTCTCAGCCTCTCTGTGATTATCTATTAAACCAGGTCGCCCTCTTGATGGGGACTCACTTTTCATTTTTTTCCCCATCTTTTCTTCCCCTTATGTTGACATATTCTCTTTGCTCTGCTAAAACCTCTTAGCACATGCTTTTAGCCATGCTTGCATCCTTTCCAGATATTTTCTTACTTTTTCTGGGAGCCTATACAACATGATAAGGTTCTGAGTTTTTGTTTTGAGTGAAATGCTCAGCTATTTAATGCATTGTGGTGAGATTGTGTGCACTTTTTTATTTTTTTACTTTTTATTTTTAAAATTAGAGTATGTGGAGATTCGTCAGCATGCCCGCTTGGACATGCTGTAAAAGGCTTAGCGAGAACGGGTGTATCGTAATCCAGCTGACACACATGACATTCAGCAGTACAATGCCTACTGCCGCAGTACTCCCCTCAATGGACAATGGGCCAACAAGAGGGCCACAAAGCTCTGCTACAGTGAAGCCTGCCTGACCGCACTGACACACTGTAGCTCGCTGTCAAACATTCCCATTTTGCACGGCCGACTTTGTCAGGCTGTCAAATGTACACCTGCATCATCTCCGCTTCCCCTGCTTTCGCTCTGCAGGTTTTTGTTAGTCAATGAGCTGTTTTACCGCGCTTTCAATCAAGTGATGCCCATGTGGTAATAATCAGAGCATTAGAGATAGACTTTGGCTTTGCAGCGTACCTCATGATTTTGGCTGCAGATCCTCTCTATTTACACACTGTGAAACCAGCCATTTAAACTTGGCAAGGGAGTACGTGAGTGTGTGTTGCAGCGTGTGGTCTGTGGGGTTGCGGCACGCTGGCGCTCAACTGAGGCAACAACAGGCGCACACAGCGAGGTGGGTTTTAAGATCGTAGAGCCATTCATCTGGCTGCTGCAGGACGGCGCCCGCAGCTTCCTGCTGTGTTCAGGATTTGCGATTTGGATGGTGGGAGTAGTTTTGCAGCTGCTGTCTTCTTCCCTGCAGCCCACACACTGAGAAGTGGCCTTCAAAAAAACACAGGAACAAATTACGGCTTAATTGTGCCCACCTGTTATTAAGCTAAATCTTCCCTGTTTGTATTTTAACCCTTTTGGAAGGGGCTCGCCTGGTTCACCTGTGTGATGGGTGGCTATAGAGAAATGGCTCTGGGGAAATCGATAGGTCATGGCTTTTGATGTCAAGTCTGAGGAGGCTCCGGCAGGCAGGCTGGCAGTTAGCGTTTGTACGCTGCCTGTGTGATGGTGGAGAACCTGAGGGCCCTGCAGGACGTCAGGGAGCAGCAGTGGGGTGTGATGAAGAGGCTTGGATCTCTGCAATGTTTGATGGAGTTCTGCAGAAGACACGTGGGGCCCTTGCAGATTGGGTTTTTAGTCTGTTTTCCTCCGCGTACCATCAGCTCCGGCTCATTTAAAATATTCTTAATTTAAAACCCAAAGCTGCAAAGCTACATTTGTACTGTGGTTGAGTCCAGCAGTTAATTGAAGAAAAATCAATAATCGATTCATTCTTATTACTGTAAATTTAACACATACTAAGAATTGGCTGTTAACAATTTCTTAAGTATAAAGACTTTATGCCTTTTTTCAGGTTTTATCTTTGTGCACACAAAGAAAGTATATAGAGTGTAGTATTGATGAGTTCTGTCACCAGTAAGGATTTTCAGATACACCACCTCGGGCTGGCTCTGTGGAGTTGACGCCGTTGAGCTCTCACCAGGCCCCTCGTTTGTCATGTGCTTTATGACTCAGTCACACTAGAGTAAAAATAGTGTGACAACCTCATTCCAACTAGAAGAAATTGGTGGTTGCTTGGTGATTGTATCATTAAAAAAAGTTGCTGTTGTTGCCCAGAGGCTGAATATGCAACTCCTTTAATCTGTGGGTCACCACTTTTGATCACAAGATTATTACACAGGTCACGTGATGGGAGGCAACCAATCTCCAGACTGGTTGCAATCACTCTCAGACAGATTGGCAAAGGTTTGCAAGTAACTGCTCTCTAACCTATAAAAGCACAGATTGCCAATACATTGCAATTTATCTGAGTCAGTCTGTGACGTGCCTGTTTGCAATAGACTTGACTCAGCTCAATGGTTGTATTCCGATTATGTTTCTATATATACGCAAGTTTGCCCAAAATCTATATAATTTTGCAGTGGCTGTCTTGTATGTTGCCGTCTGCACGCTCAATTCAGGTAGCTCCTTCTAAACCACACAGAGCTTTTTCTAGTTGTGCGAAATATTTCTGCTTTGTGCTTCATGTGAAAAAGGACAACTTTGGTAAATATCCTGACCTGATTCCCCCTGAAATTGCCAGAAGTGGATGTGCAATAACCTGCTTCATTGTGGTGGATTTCTTTTTTTCCTCCCTTAAATGGAGCAAGCTCGCTCTTGTATATATTACGATTCAATTGGCCGTCTGTCACAAAACCAGTGATGCTTTTAAAAAGTTGGTCTTTCGGAGTGAATAAAGCTGGATTGTCAGGCGGTGAAGGCTCAACTAAGAACTGCCACAGCTAACCTCCAAGATGCTTAAAAATAAGACAAATGAGACTCAATCTCAATCTTCTTTTCTAACTCTTGGCAGTTATGTTTATATCCCAGCTACTTCTTTATATTTGATGTTCTCATGAATTTCTGAAGGCATGAAAGCGCAGTGGCATGTGCACTTTTGTTTTTTGTTTCTTGTGTGTTTTGGTATCATAAGCTCACATTTTCTGATATTGTTTCAGCATTTCTGCTCAGTCTCTTAGACTGTTTTGCTCCCACCAGTGTGACTCACCTCTGTTAAGGATTGTGTTTCTTCCTCTGTTGTGGCTGCCGAGTGCTCTCATTGCTGTCAATTTGTCAAACACTATTGGCCGTGCGCAAGCAGTCACACTTGCATTGGCTCAGTAACTTCCTTGAGAAATCAGTGGGGAGATGGACATCTGGGTTCTACACTATGCTGGCCATTACTGTATAGACTGAAGTGTGTATGTTTCATCTTTGAGAGGATGGTGAACACAGAGGTCTCTTGTCAACTTTGGCCTCCCAGAATATCAGATAGCACGTTATGTTTAACCTTGGTGTCCCCTCAGTGGTTTAAGTTGGACTCGGTACACTTTAAGAAAGACTGACATATAGGGAAATTGACTTTTTGGATTTAGTCCGTTCCAGTGCCTCAGCTACCGTAACAATAAGCGCTAAGTTTCAAGTGAACGCGAGTCATTTGCGTAAATCCTCTTGGACCGCCACTCTGCCTTTAAAAACAGGTTTGAGGTTCTTTTATAAGAGGCCGTGACGCTGATGGCAGACTTAATTTTTGTCAGGAGAAGTGGAGGAAAGTATAGCAAAGGGCTTCTTAAAGGAGTATCCAGTTTCCCCTTCATCACCCATGCAGTAGTGTGCAATAAAGCCCTACCGCCAAGCCTAGCCACAGATTGGAATCTGTCTTTGTAGCATTAAAACCATCAAGGGGCTTGTAGTGTGCCCCCCCCCCCGAAAAAAAAAAAAAAAACTCTTTGGAAAGAGAAATCACAGCATGCATGCTAGGGGTCCCAGGACTCGGAAGTCATGTGCTGAAGTGAGTTTTAGCCAAAGGATGTCCTGCTCTACTTGGGCCTTTTGGGAGTCTGGGTTCATGGCTCATTGCTGGGGGGGGGGGGGTTCAGGTCTGTAGGAAAGGGAAGAGAAAGCTGACCAAAGTGGACAGGAAAAGGGAGGTTTGGAACAATTATGTAAGCACAGAAAGATTGTTTGACCTGCTGAAGATGCAGGAAAAAGGTGTATCCCCCCGTGACTGCAATTCTTCACAGTCTGCAAACACTGTGTACTTTACTCTTCAGTTACAATGTGCAACTATGATTTGTCAGGCAGACGTACTAATTTTGTTTTATTAAAACAGATGCTGCATATTTCTTGGTGAAGGCTTTAACCTGATTACCATCCCCCAACGCTCCCTCTGTCTTTGCACTTAACGACTCTGTTTTACTTCCCTGTACTCACAAGGTCCTCACTAAAGTCCTCTCTGTCCCTTTGTTCCACTGATTCTTACTTTTCTATCCATCTTTTTAACCATCAGGCAGAACTGTATTCTTCATTCTTTTGTACATATATATATATATATAATTTTTTTTTTCTACAAGCAACAAAAGCATTAAAATATAACAAAATATTGATAATGAAACAAATGTTAAAATGTAGTCCTCATTTACATGCATACACCCCGCAACATACAAGACTGTAGTACTTGTTTGAAATCTTGGTTCATTTTAAGCTTCAGGCTTCAGTCACACTGGATTGGAGACCACTCTGTGACCCCCTGGAAACCCAGCCAGTAGAAAAATCCATTGAGTTGTGACTCAGAGCCAGGTCACTTTCTAAACAATATTAGAACTTGTGAGCTGGACTTTGTCCTTGGGGGAAGTGCTCCTTTATGCTGACAGCAACCAACATTTATATCGAACTGAAGTCTCGGCTTGGTTTGAAGTAGAAAATGCTATAATGTGATATCATACTACGGTTGGATGTGTTACGGAGAGACTTTAGTTTTATGAAAATTCAAAGCATATTGTCATTTCTCTTGTCCTAATGCTTCTTCCCAGCATAGCTGCTGAACAGACAAAGGAGAACTATGAAAGTCCAGAACACCTTTCTTTTTAGCTCTGTTGTCCACTCTTGAACACCCAGTGTGTGTGCGTGTGTGTCTGCATGCACGTGTCTGTGTGAGTGTGGAACATCTGGCTAGCCCACAGCCTCTTACAGACCTCTTGTCTTTCCCTAAGGGTTTGTGGCACTGCCAGCCCAGCTTTTAGGAAGGGATTTGTAACAGTCAGTGCCTTTACTCACGAGGTCAACGTGTCAGTAAACTGCTACAGTGAACCCCCGGTCTTTGCTTTTTTTTTTTTCTTTTCTTTTTTTTTTGCAAAATGTGCATGTTTCCACCTCCTACCCCCACTGCCTTTTTTGCTGTAAGATGCTGCTGCATCATGCAAAATTCATTCTTCTTTCATCGTGAGAGAAAACGAGCTGTGACTGCGCTGCTGGTGCGGTGGAGGAGGCTGAGGTTGTTGCAGTCATGTAGTCTTGGCTCTCACGTCCCCCATCATCAGCCCTGTGCAATTCAGACTAGCAGCAGTGCTCCGTTTGGCTCAGACAGAGGCTCGAAAAAGTGCAGCAGGATGACCGTGTGACACAAGGCACACGGACTCTTGAGCAACCTGTCAGTGTGTGTATTGGTGTGTGCATGATGGTGTATTTGTACAGGGAGTCGGTTTGTATACGTTTAGGCAAGGGAGATGGAGACATGCAGCTGTGGCACAGTTTCGAAGAGAGTCTGATAGGGAAGCTGATGCTGCAGTCAGATACTCAAACTAGGTTAGTGGTGCAAGGCTCAGCCCAGCTGTGTATATCTCATATTTCTACAGAAACGTGTTTGAATGACTGTGAATGTATGCATCTGTGTAGACATTCTCACGCAGAGGTTTAGTGAGTCCTGTAAGTCCTCTCCACGCTTAGACAAATGGAGATCAATCAGGCAGAGATAACATGGCATTTAGTGGATTATAGGTCATGGGTTCGAGTCACTTGCTGCCACTTTCCTACTTGAGTGCTGGAAAACTTACAAATGCACATATCTATATAAACAGGATTCAAGAAAGATGGCAACCCTGAATGGAAAAAGTGGTGTTTTCCTCCAAGTCTGTCATGTGAATTGTAGTGTGATGTGTCACCAGGATTTTCTGCACTTCATGCCACAGTTTAAGGTTCTTTTCCTTTGCCCTGACCCTTGAATTGTTAAATTGTTTTCCAAGACAGGATGTCTTTTGTTGCTGTAGTGAGGACTGCGAGTCGCCCTGACAGAGCAGGTCAGGCTGACAGGCTGCAGAATAGTCCGCAAGTGCACTGATAAGCAGGAGCATCTATGTGGACAATGGTAGCTCGACTCGTGGCCGCACTTAAATACACATTCACACGACCCCTACGGATAAAAACTCACACTTCTTGTCCTTGTCCACAATCTTGCATCCACAGCATGTAACTCGTGGCACATTAATGGCACAGCAACCACTGCTAATGGTTGGGCACGCTTGATCAACCAGCATACTCACTACTAAAATCCACACACACACTGGTAGAGAGTGGCCCTCAGGGTTATCTCAGGGGTTGAGTAATTTACAGTCACTCTCAGGCACAGGTTCATTCACTCTACTTGTTGGCCTTTGCCACATTAAATATCTGTCATCATCAGAGGGAAACTATTGTGCTTTTTCTTAGTTTCTGTCAGTGCATGTACAAGTAATCCCTGTGAGACAGAAGCTGAGGTTCAGACTGCTTTAAATGCTCCATTTCAGGCAGTTTATTTATTTCAACATCTGTATTATGTCAAAAAGAGCAGAAGCTCTTTCACTACAGGCACATGGCTCTGACTGAAGGCACAGAAGCTCCACCTACCTGGTGTTCAAATACTTTATTTGTTTAGGGCAGCCAATCAAAAGAAAGTCAGCTCAAAGTGTGAGGTGCTGATGACTGAATATGAAATGAATATAAAATAAATAAGGATTGTTTCGAACTTTAAATTGTGCAAAGCCGCTCTAGTAGAGTTCAACGGGGTGGTTTTTTTGTCTTAATTATATAATGCGGCCAGAGGAGCATGATGCAAATGCTCTGTGATTAATTTCCTCATCATAAATGGACTCAGCTGATACACAAACTGAAGCAATAATGAGTAATTATTGTTATTTTCCTCGTGGTAAAATCACCAGCTCTCCGATGCTGACACTCCCAGGGGATATGTTGCTGTCATAAATGCCTGCAAGCCATCAGGAGGCAATACATGTGTGTAGCTAAAACATGGGATTTTCAGCACTGATCTGTATTAAAGGAAGTGGGAAACCAATCTGCTGGCTTTCAGTTAGATTAGAACAGCTGATATTCAAATGTGTCCTGTCTCCCCAGTTGCTATTTTCATATCTTCCAAATCATTTTCCTCATGCACTTTCCCTGTATGACCCTCATTAGCCACATCTTATATGTACAGGACACATACAAGGAAGCATGTGTGGCTAATCTTTCATGCACTTACAAAGAAGTTAAACACAAAAATCAAGTTCCCCGGGCACACTTCGGTAATGCTGTTTTTTTTTTTTTTGTTTTTTTTTTCTGTACATTGATTGCATTACATTAAAGGTTAGTGCATCATCATTTCCACAGGCAAGCTTCATGAGCTCACAATTGGTGTTGTTGATTTGGGCTCCACATGTTACAAATTAATCGACCCTGACAACCAAAAATTGTGTTTATATACAGCACGCAGTTCTAGGCACTTGTCTGGACTCTCATCCATCATGCGCCACCGTTAGAGAGGCGTCCGATTGGGCCCAGTTTGCAGTGGGACAAGCGAGGCCAAACATACCAGCCAATCCTAAAGAGATATCTTCAGCAAAAAGGCAAAGAGAACATCCTGCAACAGATGATGTGCATCAAACAGAGAACTGATCTCTTCTCACAGTATTACAAGAAGAGACAGTCGACACCGAGACGCTCTAAATCCACATAAAACTGTGGCGAGCTCTCCAAGATGCTACGCTCAAGCTCATTGCCAAGTGTTATGCTGAGACACCTCGGTGTGTCTAAACATTATCATTATATGAAGTACTTCTTGGTGTCAGATCTTCCATTTTTACCATTTTGTGCACCTTCTGCACAGCACAAAAGCATAACATGCTCTGGAAAATATTATAAAAGCAAACATCATCCAGTTATAACAACAATTATGCTTCCAGCAAAAACACATTACAGCAGTACATAGAAAAGAAACAGGGTTTAATTCATTTTACCGCTAATGCAATGCGGAGGCCACATGAGCCAACACGGTCATCCCGAGTGTTTTAATGCGACTTTCATCTGACTCTGTATGGAAAAACAAGCGTGTGCTACTCTGTGGTAATGATGCAAGAATCAGCAGCGTTTTCTTCTAATCAGCGCTCAGCTAGTGGGATTTAAAATGAGAGGTTAAATAAAGGGCTCTTGTTTGCAGAAGCTCAGATTCTGGAAAAACCCTTTTACCCAGAACCTGGGAAGGAGCGATCGTCTGAACCTGAACCACCCACATATTTTGTGTAATAAAGGAGGAAAAAAGCTCAGGTTTTAACTCTGTTATGAACTTCTTTTTCCCCCTCTCCACCTCTTCACATGCCTCTTGTCCTTCCTGCTCTTTTGCAAGAAGAAAAGTGGAAATAAAGTCCAACTCGTCAGCTGGAGTGTCTCTTTGCTCTACTGACTGCCTCTCCCTCTCTGTATCCCCGTATATCGTGTATACTTTTTTCACGAGTTTTAGGCCTGAACCCAATATAAACAGCCTGTACTGCTGCCTCCTCCATTTCTGTCTCTCTGTTGCTGCTCATCTGCTCAAGGCTTGCATATCAGACAGTGTGTGCTGTGTCACACTGCAGTCACTTCCTGGGGTCAGGGGACAGAGGTGCAGCTAAGAGTGTCTAGAGAACTTGCGTGTCGTGACAACCTCAGAGAAGATGGACCTGCATGGTTTACTGTGTTTCTTCTTCTAATCAGGCCTATACCGCTGACTTTTAATGGCTAAAATAGGCTTGCTCAGCCCCGTCTCCTTGGCTAGTTTCATGCCTGTTAAGCTGTCATTATTATTGTAATCTCTTTGATCATTCTTGACATTATGGACCACTGATTTCAGACTGTGGGTAGCAGAAGCAATTAGGATTCAGATTTTTACACCACAGACATCGATCCTGGTGGCTGTCAGTAGCAGATTTGAGTTCCTTTACTGAGGAAGGCCACATGTGGGAGCTTACAAATATCTAAAGTACAGACAGGAACAGACTAGCAGCGGTGTTGTGACCACAGACCATAGTGGCAGTGGAATTCTGCGCGTTACAGCACTGACAGGTGAAACTAATGCACTGGACTAATGTCAACTTTGTGGTGAGCAATTGAAGTGACTATCCGTGCAAACAAAGGACACCTTTGGCTGATGTGATGGAATGTGAAATGTATTAATGGACTACCCACACGACCTCCGCCTCCATTGTCCACGAGTAATAAACTTTCAGCTTCAAAGTGATGGGTGACGAGCAGTTTGCCTTATATTAGGCAGGAGCTCTAAAGTAAACAGCAACGCATGGCCGAACTGAGGGGTCAAATTCTGATAAACAGATCCTCTTCACATGGTTGGTGATGCTCAGGGAACATTTATTCACCATTTTGAAACCGCTGCTTTTCTAGTGATTGTGCACAGGGAAGTTGGAGCTTTGGTTGAGTAGATTGATTAGTTTGTCCATGTGTAAAAATGCTGTCAACTTCCATTTATTTTTCATTATGCAGTCCTCAGCCACCCCAAGTTTACTCTGTAGTTTGCACAATTCTAATGAGCTTGAAGGTGTGACCACCTTTATTTTTCAACACAGCCTGAACTCTCTGAGACAGCTTTCTTGCGATTTCTTTAAGTAGTCTTCAGGAATAGTTCTTCAGGCTTCTCGAAGGACACTCAAAGCTCTTCTTTGGATGTATTTGTGCCTTTTGTTCCATTCTCTGTCAAGATGATCCCACACTGCTTCAACAATGGTAATGTCTGAGCTCTGGGGAGGCCAATTCATGACTGATATTGTTCAGTGGTCTGGACTAAAAATGAATGACAAAGTAGCCAATGTCCAAAGAAAAGCTTTGAAAGCTTCACAAAGCCTGGAGAACTATTGCTCAGGACTACTTTAAAAACATCTGGCTCCTTGAAAGCAAATTCTAGAGAGACTAAATGTATATCTATAGAATAAATATACATTTCAACTTATTTTCTTTGATCACTCTTCTTACGTTTGAAGGCAATACCGCTTAATACTGAGCACAGAAACTGAAGATCTAGAAATATATGAAAGAAATAAGAAATATTGTATAGAGATGGCAACAGTGTGCTGTGTCACATGAGAAGTTGGGTTATAGGTTTTCCCAGTACAGCAGTAGCATTCTGACTTAAACAAGCCCTGCCGTGCCTAGCCCACTACATTTGGTAAAGTTAGGCTGATTAGACAGTTGGTGGTTCAGGGAGGAGTTCTGGGAATACTCTGTCTTGTTAGGAAAGTTTTACACAGTTTGAGACAATTTTCCATCTCTGCTTCTTAGTTCTGGTTAGCTCTGAGCAGCTTAACCAAACATTTCATAAACAAGGGATGAAAAAAAAGTATTTTTTTCATAGCAGAAATGTTTTCTGTCTTTTCTTATTTTTGCAAGCATCTTTCAACCCCTTGGGTGATCCACAAGCCCAACGGGATTGTTGTAAACAGCAACTTTTTTGAGTTTCTCGTGCTCAGGCTATCCTGTAATTAGCTATGTAGGCTGGCTGGGAAAGGAGACATTATGTGGAGATTGCTGATGATTAAACGAGGGAGCCCTCATCTCGACACATTTGACTCAACAGAAAAATTCTTCAGGGCTTATTGTAGCCCCCACGCATCCAGGCTTCTTGACTTGGGAGTTGGTGGTGTTTGCGTAACAGTTGATTCCTCCGTCAATTAGGAAAGGTCTTGTCTAGACAGGGTGTGAGATTACAAAGAGCGGAAAAGAAAAAAACAAAACTGCAATTGGGTTAATCTCAAACATACCTATGCTATCACTGTCAGCTGGTGATTGGTGAGGCAGCAGGCTGTCAAGATCACTTTCTTCCCTTCAAATTTCTTTGCCCTCTGGTAAAAAGGCAAGTAGGATGTAGTCTGTGTGATAAGAAAAGGTCTCCGTCTTTCTGCTGTTAACAGACTTTCCGCAGACTGACGGTGCGATCGTTTATCAGTTGCAATACTTGCAAAACTTTGTAAACTGTTTCAGTCAAAACGTATATCCAGCAGCAATAATTCAGCACTTCGTGAAAGAATTCATTAACAGTCATGATGAAAGGCCATCTATGCGCTCAGTGACTCGAAATTTACAGAAGGTGAAAACAATACCAGCCTCTGTGACGTGGCAGGCAACCAGGGATCGTATCACAGCAGCCGCTCGAGCAATTTGTCTGAGAATAATTGCATATGATGACCCAAAAATAAACCAATGAGAGAATGCCTTTCGAGTCCAAAGGGAAAAGGAAGCTTTAGAGTGAAATTTGGCAAATGCACTTCATGAATACTTGACTGTGACTAGTGGGTTGTGTGAAGAGACTGTCTTGCTTCAAGGGATTGTGTTATATGGTCTTTGAGGCTTTGAAGAATCAAACAGCCATGTTGTGTTTGATGTAACCTTTGATTTTCCTTTGTAATCTAATTTTCATAAAGGGGAATGCTTTGGTTGTCTCTGAGATGAGCACCAACAACAAGTGACTGCTGTAGATTTGGAAGTCAGTCATCTCTTTGAGGCGAACGAACAGTGCAGAGAGAGATTTTTCTTTTCCTTGATATTGATGGAGTTTCGTGGTGGTTGCATGTACTAACTAAATACAAAATTAAAACATTAAACAGGTTTTCATACTCAAAGAGAATAAAGTATTATGTCTAAATGTGTCAGGTCCAAGAACCAAATGCAGTTTCCCACATCAGATGTGTTTTTCAGTGCTCAAACTGGGCAGTTTGAGTATTTTTTTAACAGGCAGAAGTTGTTTTTATCTTTCACACAAAGATAAAAATTTGCTACGTCTTTTATTTTAGCCAGGTTCATATGTTGATCTGGCAGTTCACATTCCTTGTAGGATGAAGTGCGATCACTTTAGTGACCTCTGAACTTTTGAATCTTGTGGATTCATAGGGTCAGTTTTTTAATTTCTTGTCGGTGCAGGCGTGTGAAAAACCTTTAGCAGCAGTGTGGAAAGTGAAAGCATTGGTGATGGCGTGACGAGCCGCTCCGTCGTGCTTGTCTTGCACCTTTTCTTGCAGTTAGTGGAGAGGGGGCGGCTGGTAAGACTTGGCTTGGTGTGAGAGTGCTTTTTAAAAACACTCAGAGCTCAGTTGCTGGTGCGCTCTCATGTCCGAGACATCCATTCGTTTTGCCTTTTGGTATGTCTTCACCGTTCATTCTATTGCATTCACTCCACTTATCCTGCACTACTGACCTTGATAACTACACGTATTATGGTTTGTTTAGGTTCTTCTTATATTTCTCTTGATTATGGTGTGTTCACCTCCCTTGTTTGTCATAGACATGCATTTTTATTTTGATAGGCAGAAAACTTTCATCTGATCCATCTATCCATCCACCCATCCATCCACTCTCTACCATTTACCCAGGTTTGAGTTGCAGGAGCAGTCAAAGCCGACATGCGCAGAACTCTGTCTCTCTAACAATTCTTCCAGCTCTTATGAGACAAAACTAAACAAGTGTCTTCTCCCAGCAGGACATGCTCCAAACACCTTGCCTAGAATGTGCTGGTCAGATGGCTGAATCACCTTAACTGGCTCCTTTTGATCTGCGCTCCTCATCCTATATCTAATGGAGTGCCCAGAGATTCTTCAGAGGAAGCTAACTTCTTCCACTTGTAAATACAGGCTGTTTTGGTCACAACTTAAAGCTCTTGACCGTAGGTGAGGCTAGGAATGTAGGTCACTTTCAGGCTCAGCTCTGTTTTCACCACAACACATCACTATGGAGTCAGTCCGTGAGTCTTTCATTCGACTGTCCCTCATTTGTGAACAAGATCCCAAGATACTTTAACTCCTCCACTTGGGCAACAACTCATCCCTAACCCTGAGTGGGCACTCTACTATTTTCAGGCTGAGGACCATGATCTTGAGTTTGGAGGTGCTCTTTCTTGTTCCTTTTGTTTTATACTCGTGAAACAAACTCTTCCATGCATGTGGGTCAGTTTGAAGTCTTGTTGGCAGAGTTAGGTCCAAATCAGAGGAGGCAGAGAAATGATTTCAGACCTGGAGCAATGTCTGGCTGTGTGTCTGAGGTAAAAAAAAAAAAAGAAGTATTATTTTACTATTTGTATATTCAGTACTGGTGCATGTTTGAAACTACAAGTGCAATGCAGTGATCTCATTGGTCAGATCTGCTTATTTGCATGCTATAAGATAGAAAAATCGAGCTTGGTGTGAAAAAATAAATGTCACAGATTTTTGAGTGAAATTACACCATGGTTATGAGCAGCTCCATAAAGAATGGGTGAGTCTGAAAAATGTATTTAACGAAATAGTCACAGGTTTTACAAGTCCGGTGTGCAAAGGCTCAGTCTCACTTATTCTCACTTAGTTCATTTCCGTCATGTTCATATTAAACTTAAAGTCAGAACCAAGGAAAACTTTTCTCCAGTAGCTGGTTTATTAAGCTTTTACTGCAAACATGAAGTACAAATAATGGAAGCCATTACTGATGAGATCTTTTTTTAAGCGATTCAGATTCAATAAAATGATATTGAACCCCAGCTGCAAAAACGAATGCACTCTGCTGCTGCTGTTAGGGTTTGCTGCCTTATCTCACTCTGCTGCACCATCAGTGCTGCTGATCTAATATGGAGTGCATGGCAGATGTATTTGGAAGCTTTTATTAAGCGAAGATGGGCATTTTGATTTCTCTGTTAGTGCTGATGTGGGAGCTGAGTGTTCTCATGTGGAAAGTGGCTGATGCATCTTAAGAGAAAAGAAGGATGAGTTGAAGATAAAAGACAATGCACAGAATCTGATTTAAAGAATACGATTAGGCGGTGTATGGAGACCTGGTTGGGCCCGACTGGACAGTTGCAATAAGAGGAATGTGTGCTATTTCCAAACCGCTGCTGTCATCTGTCAAGAGGCAGAAACTGTCAAAGAGGCTGTCGGTGCGCACGCCTGTCTGTATGTGTGTGTGTGTTTCTCTAGGCCTGTGCATGCTTGAGAGCAGTGAGTAGGAGTAACGCCGAGGGGAAGAACAATTACTACACACCTACCAGCCACAATTGCAGCTTACATGAGTGCGGAACAAGCTGCTAAAAACAGTGTAGATGCTCTTATTGCAGTCAGCCACAGTGCTGCCTGTTACAGGGCAGACCACCATAAGGACACGCTCCTCTTCTGAATGCATGTCAATCATCATGAGAACCGAGGAGAAGAAAAGAGAATGTGGTTTGTGTGTTTTATTATAAAACTCCGGTGAGAATAGGGATCTTGTTGAGTCACATGTTGGTATCTTGTATTTTAACTATAGCAGTGACATAGAGATTTGCTAAACATGAGAATTTTGAATTTGAATATAAACCATTTGGAGGTCATTTTTTTCCTGTGTGTCACCTAATTTTGAAACATCAACTCTCCCTTACATCATTCTCCACAGTCCAGCATGGGCTGTGCTGTCAACTTGTGTTAGTTCTCCTTAAGTAGCCTGTTGTGGGAATGGGTTCTGGCATCCTCATGTTTATGTGGTTGCTATTGTTACATGGAGCCCAACCTAGGCCACTGAACTGCTGTAGACATCCCCTCCATTGTCTCACTGAAAACTTGGTGAAAATCAGGAAATGTTTCACTGTCTCTGTTTGCTGTTGTTCTCTATCATGGTTCTGTTCAAGAGTGTTACTCTCAACTCTCAAGCTCATGAACCTATAACCAGCGAAAAATCAGGATAACCACAGGACTGACCTACCAGCCACTTTCTTTTTCAATAGAGAAGCTCTGTTACAAATTCTGTGTCAAGATAACTGATGTGAAAATAATTTCAAAGAGAGAATATTGGTATAGTTTGTTAATTAATTGGCCCCTGGCCCACTGTCATGTTCACTCAGCGGCCACTTTATTGGATACATCTTGCTAGTACCAGCTTGGACCCTCTTTTGGTTTCAATAAGCTCCTCATTTCTTCTCCAGTAGCGTCCAGAAGTTTCATACAGTGAACTGAGGCCTTAAGTCTTTGGCATAGATTCAACAAGGTGCTGGAAACATTCATCAGAGATTTTGGTATTGACATGATAGGATCACATGATCGATGCAGATTTGTCAGCTGGACATCCATGGAGCTAATCCCCCGCTACACCACATCCCAAAGGTGCTCTGTTGGATTGAGATCTGGTGAATGTGGAGGCCATTTGAGCACAGTGAACTCACACTCATATTCCAGAAACTAGTTATACTTTTAAATATATATTTTTTATATTTTCCAATGAAAGCCACATGATTCAGCTCTAATCTCTTTTGCAGTAGGGTTTCGCGTCAGACAGTAACTGGGGTCCTTCTGTCTGTCGTGTATTATTCAAGGCCCCGGGCAGTTTTCAGCTTCATTAGGTGCATTCGTAAATATATTTTATAGCTCTAATGTGCCCTTTAGCACTGCTGTATACATCCACAAGTATTAATTGTTGTGCTTTTTGAAATTTCTTTT
Source organism: Haplochromis burtoni (assembly GCF_018398535.1). Lineage (NCBI taxonomy): Eukaryota > Metazoa > Chordata > Actinopteri > Cichliformes > Cichlidae > Haplochromis > Haplochromis burtoni. The sequence continues at coordinate 415,511 of NW_024582442.1, forward strand.
TTTATATAGAATGTGATCACTGAGTTCAATAAAGAATTACATTGAGATTATGTAAGTGTGGATCATGAGTGGACTTGAAAAACAGCCTCAGTTATCTGTGGCATGAATAATTTGCATGTGATCTCTTTTTATGACCACTATGAAAATCTGGAGCAGACAAGACACATTTATATCCGGTCATAAGACTTTGCCACTAATCATAGCTGATTTTCTTTTAACTCACTGACCTAAATACTGCAAGGAAGGAGAGTGATCTGCAAACATGCTTCCTGTTTGGCTTCTTTTTGACCTGGGTTCTTCTTTTCCATTTTATTAAGATATTAAGAAATAAAGCTAAAAGCTAAACAGCGCTAAGGAACACTATCCATGAAGTAAAACTTAATCTTAACAAAGTACACACTGAAATTGGCCATTTGCCCTGACCCATGCCAGCTGAGCTCATCACAGATGTATTGTTTAGCACATAGGACTTTTTTGACACAGTGCAAGGCTGTGGATATCTTTCCATTGTCAATAATTAGCATCTTTTCATGATGATTTGAGCAACAATGTCACAATCATATGATGTGTTATTCTAACAGAGGGATCGTTGTTTTTTCATTGATTGTGTCATTGTTTCTGGTAACTCGGTAAAACCAAGAATTTTCCCTCAATCTTCTGACGGCTGTTTAAGAATAGCATGGAATTAATTTGTCTTACACACTTTGGTCAGTATGGGTCTTATAAAGTGACTGTACCACAAGAGTAGTCGACACGCAACTCATACAGTGTATTTTTATGTTAAAAACACAAAAATAGCAAGTGATTATAGTGCTTATATACTTTAAATTAAATATATCTAATCAGAATCTGATTCTGATTATAAATTTGCCTTTTGTGACATGATTGACTGGGGCTCTTCATGCTCCCTGGGCTCTGTTTTTCAGGCTTTAGAAAATCTAACTCAACATGAGAGACTTTAACCATTCAAAGGTCTTTTCACACCATCTTAGTTGGTAAAAATACAACAAAAAGAGCAGGAAGGTCCAAGTAGACAGGACCTTTACCTGTGAAAGTAGGGTCACCCATACGTATATGAATTGCATGACAAAGCGTTAATAAGTCTGTTGGTTAACAGTGAGTAAGTAGTGGTTCCATAGTGTAGTGGAGCAGGGTGTCACAAACTAGTGCGATTCCCCCCAGTGCTGGATGAACAGGAGGGAAAAAATCAAACATGGATCCATTCATCGATATTGATGCTCCCTTGGGAAATAAGCAGCTTTACCTGTTAACAGTAAACATATGCATCTTAATATAAAGTGCTAATCATGATCAGTTAAGTATGTCTCTCATACAACCAGTAACAGCACATGGCTTGTGACCTTTTTGCTGACCCACAGAGCCGGTGATGACCCGTCTGGTTACAGGGCTTGAAGACTGGAAAACGATGCGTGTGAGCCCGAGAAGGGGAAGATTCAGACTCGGTGACCTTTCTGTTGGAAATGTTCGGGATCACGTGATGTCTGTGAAAACTTCAGCACAGGGGCAGTTACTCATCCGTACATTCTTGGCTACTAATGCAGGGAAAAAAGGCTAAGCACGCAAGTTTGAACTGTTATGATGATGTATTGATTATAACTGGAGCAGCAGCCCCCTAAGTCATAATATAAAATGGCTGAGTGGTGTTGCTTTGGTAATCTGTGTGGCTGAGCCTAGGGTTGAGCGTGGAGCGTTTGTATATAACCTAATTTGATTTTTTTGAAAAAATGGAAATACACACTCACAAACTTCTAGATGTATAGTGCCTCTGATGCCCAGGGCCGGCTGCACAGTGATATTTGGCCTTATAATCATATCACATTACTCTGAGTTTTCCACATGCTACAAAACACACACAGCAGGGGGATTGTTAACCAAAACAGATTTGATCTTCTCAGACAATTTGTCCCATTCTCCGGTCCAGTCGAGCTCTTTCAGCCAGAGTAGGAGGGATGGAGGAGTGTTTTGCGCATTTCAGACGTAGGTTGTCCGCGGGGTCTCTTTGCTCCACAATTACCACTTTATGAGGATACTTAACTGCAGCCAAGAATCGAGAACAACAGAGGCAGAGAGTGTGAAGATGTCTGGTGGGCTGCTATCTGTTCACTCTTGTGCCTTTACTTTTCTTTGCCGTTTGCCACTAAACACTCCCGTTTGTGTCTTTGTTTCTCTTAGAAGCAGACTCGTCACAACTTTCTCCTTTAACCCTCCACAGACCCTTTTCCACGGGTTCAGCATTACACTCAATGAAAAATGTCACACGTTTAAGTCAACAAAGCAGTCCTTGTAGTGGCTGTTTTGGGGCTATCACGGGATGGAGTTTGTCATGGATACCAGTTACAATTTTTCTGTGCTCTCCAGGCATGACAAACCTTTAAAGTTGTAGAGTTTTTTTTTTTTTTTTTTAACAGGGTCAACAATGAACTTTTAGTCTGATTTCACAGAAGTGGCTTGACATTTTTAGGCTTGTTTGCTATCTTGCAAAGACTTGGATAAGAGGGCTGATACAACTTTGTCTGTCTAGGCAATGTGAAACCACTTCTATCGTAGGCTAGAAACAAAGGAAACAGTCTAATATTTACTAATTAACATGATGTACTGCTTTTTTTGTTTTTATTTTTTGTTTAATCTGTGTGGAAAACCAAAGTGTAAAAGAAGAAGACTTTTTTAAGTGGTTGCACTCATTTTCTGGAGTCTAGTTGCTGTGCCGTGTCTGGAGTTCAGTAGTTGCTGCAGGAGTAAAGTATTAGATTTAGAGATTTGATCACAGAATCTAGTAATGTGATTAAAGGATCCCAAAAATGAGCAAAGTACAGTATACTCATTTTTATTAGATGGCTGAGTATGTATCAGTCTTTCTGCCAAGTAAGAATGCATTAAGACTGAATCAAATATATTTAAACATTTCAGATACATCAATTTTCCTAATCGTTCAGTCACTCCAGAGTAAAAACAGAACTGCAACCTTCTTATGGCTGTGTTAAATTGGTGATTGCTTGGTGGTTGCATTCACTTTTCTCATATTCATCAACTGTAGCTGAGGCAGCTAGTTGATCGCCCACTGGTTGAGCGTGCAACACCCTAAATCTGTAGGTTCCAACATGTTGGCAATCTGTCTGAGTCAGTCCATAACATCTCTTTTTGAACAAGTCTTTCCAATAGAGGACTTTCCTCAACTGGTTGCCAACTGGTTGCATTCTGGTCATATTCCGATCAACTATGTAATTTTGCAGATAAATCTCCATCGTGCAGTAACTGCATTGCTGTTTTTGGAGGAATTTCTAAATTTTAGTTTCAGATCTGCGAGGTTCTGGCTGATTTCTGTGGAAAACAGACACAGTTAACTGACAATTATCACAAATAGATTGAGGTAAAGTTGGCAGTTCCATGCATTCAGTCGCAAACTGATAAAAGTCCTGATGCACCAAAGTCACTTTGAAGACGGCATCTGACTGCGATAGTTGGAGAGCTGGTCCTGGTCTTGAATGCATCAATTTCAAAGGTAAACCACGTGCACAGCACATCATCTCAGTTGGTTTGGTCATGCAGTGGTTTAAAACCTCTGTTTCCCCACATGTAACTACACCACAAGTCATCTATCTGAAGATACCATAAAGAAAAAAAGACTGAAAATATATAATAATAAAAAGATCCCGTACAACCCACACAGCCCCAATCGTCTTCTCCCTTCGATGTTCCCACTTTGCAAATCTTTTACAAAAAATATCTTGTATTGTCTAAATGTAATAGCAGCTGTGTTAATAGCGACAGTTTCCTTGTCATTTGGAACATTTACAGGCTTAATTGATGCTTTGAGAAGTAAAAGAGTGAGAAGAGAGCACCATTATACCATGTGTCAAAGTTTACATCTTAAAATATGGTTTTTCCTCAGTGCAGTCAAGCTAATAAAAGAGCTTCTTTTGATGTCTTGGCACATTAAGAGTGCGTCATCATTCAGTCTTGCGCTGCTTGGTCGACACAGTTTTTATACTCCATTAACATTTGACCCACTTATGTGTAATAATTGCATTTATAAATTTCTTATATCTTTTTCTTTTTCTTCTTTTTTGAAGCACTGCACCCTGCTTCTTTCTTTTTTCCCCTTTTGCTTTGTCTTGGTAGACAGTGTGAGAAAAATGTTTATCTACACCCATCTGGATCCCTACTCTCTCGACCGACTGCTCATCTGTGATAACATGAGCTCCATGCCCTCCGAACATAATAACCTAATAGTCCGTGCTGCTTCTGTCACTTTGTCTTACAGAGCAGGACCGGGGAGAGGGACTGATTCAGACAGTGTGAGAGAGCGATACAGTAGATAGATAAAGACGAGAGGAAATAACTTTCCCTTTTTCCCCTCCGTTATTTACAGTTGTGGAGGGGTGGGTGTGTGTGCCTGGATTGCAAAGCTGCTTAGTGGTATGATTCAGTTTGGGGATTTGAATCTGCTCTCACCCCCACTTCAAGCACTAGAGTGGAGGCGGACAAAGGGTGAGATAGAGGGGGAGTGTGTGCATGTGCACGAGAGTGAGGAACGGCGTAGGAGACGCTCAATCTGGTATAGCTCCATGTGAAAATGACCTACTTCCTGTCAGCTCGCTCTCAAATGGATTGCTGTTTTCTGATGTGTGGAAGAGTGGGGGAGATTTTTCTCTGTGGGGTCTGAGGGGGGTAAGGGGGTGGAAGAGTTTGGCGTGGAACGGTTAAATGAAGTAAATAAGTAGGTGGCTCTGGGGACCTTAAGGGTAGGATAAAATAAATGTCATGTTAGTGAAATTCTGCATGCATGCATGCATGGCGAGCATAGTGTGTGCTCACCTGTGCATACATTGTCTGTTGGCTCATGCTATAAAACATGTGATGTGCTGCTCTCTCTCTGCTGTGTTAATTACCCCAAAGACGGCTCGATGAGAGTTGACTATCAAAAAGCCAATATTTGAGGGGACAGGCCTCGCCAGATGCTCAGTGGTCGTGTGTGTGTCTGTGTGCCATCCCGCATATCCGACACACACACAGAGGGTTGTTTATGGACGTCATCTGCTTTTCAGCAGGAAAGTTTCTGTGGTTTTAATTTGGTTTTAAAGGAAATTCTCATGAGAACCACGAAAGCCTCATATCGTCTAAACCTGCTCTTTGATTTAGATACATCTATACTTTAGTAATTAATGTATAAAATCACAAACTATATAACACACTAACAGGATGCACATGATAATATAGATAAAGAACCTACATTTCATACTGTTTTATATACTTAAGCAGTTCCTAATAATATTTTATTAAAAAAAGTAGTGCACAAGTCTCAAGCCACCCCGCATTACTTCGTATTTTTCTTCCAAGGAGCCTGACTTTCTTCTAAATATTAAATAAGTTGTCTTGAGCAACAGTCTTTCTGAAGGTTTTTCAAAACATTTTCTTTGGACATTGGCCACTTGTTCACTCATTTTCAATCCAGTCCTTGTACCTGACAATTTTCAGAGGAATGTTTTTTTGTTTGTCTGTTTTTTGCACTGATACCGACCTGCTGTACCTTAATTCAAGCATGAAAAAGGGATGAATCAGTGTTGTGTCTACACTTATCACTTAGCAAAGAAACTATTTTAAATTGTACCTTTAGATCTTTAGCTTTTCTTTTTTCTATGAAAAAAATCAAAGGTAACACAGTTTTACAGAACAAATGTAGTTTTTGTTCCAACAAGGTGATTTAAAAAGACCAGCTGATAACTTTACATATGTTGGAATGGTGTGCAGTGTGTCCTTAAAAAGTTTGAGGAAACTAGACAAGTGGGAAACAAATGAAGAACTGGCAGAAAAGCTATGTAGAGTAGATGAACAGTACCCAAGATTGATGTCCTTAAGAAACAAGAGCAAATCCACCAAAGACCTGACATAGAACCTGAGAGATGCATCTGGGCCCGTGAGTTCATCCATCTACTGTTTAACGGAGCCTAATCAGCAATGGTCTCAGTGGAAGGGCGGCTGGCAAGAAACCAGAAGGAAAAGAAACGGGGAGGAAAGGCTGAGGTATGCCAAATTACACGAGAACTAGACTAAAAATTACTGGTACATCTGATGGAGTGATGAATCCAAATTTAAAGTTTGTGTTTCAAATGGTCAGCAAAATATTTGGAGGAGCTCAGAAGAGAGATAGAAAATAAGTGTCCACAGCCTCCTCAGAGTCCAGACCTCTACATTACCGAAGCAGTGTGGGACCATTTTGAGAGAGAGCAGAGAAAACGTCCAAAGAAGAGCTTTGAAGGTCCTTCAAGAGGCCTGGAGAACTATTCCTGTAGACTACTTAAAGACAGTCCAAGAAAGTTTGCATAAGAGATTTCAGAGCTGTGCGTTGAATCTTCGCTCCTCAGTATTGCTATAAAGTAATAATGACACCACTGATATTTAGATTGGTAGTCTTTAAGAGTCTATAGTATTTCACTATGACATCCTGAGTACAAAAAATGAAAGCTTGATTGCAAGACCAAGTGGTTTTTGTTTTCCCAAAAAGGCTTTTGGAAGCTGAAATGATGGACTGTGGAACGCTTGAAGAAACTGGAAACTTTACCCTGCTCCATTTGTTATGAGAGGTTGGAGAGACAGAAATGAAAGCAAAGCAAGCATGGATGTTGGCAGGGCATTCACTTTATTGAGAGACTTCTGGGACATTTTGAAATGCGTGGAAATCACCTGTTAAAAACTAATCTGACCATGTGACTTTGTGTGAGCTCCAGCAAAGACTTTTCACCAGTTAATAAATCTGTAATCAGGGATCAGAATTGGACCAAATTTAATCTTCATATTTAGGAAGGAAATTTGTGAATAATCCAAGGTTCAACAGCACACCCACCTGCAGGATAACATAAAATATGCAAGAGTAGAAAAGGCCACAAAAAAAAATATCTGTGGAACTTCCCGGCACACTCCTTCCCAGTCTCTTTGCTGCATTTAATCCCGGCTTTCAAAATGAAGTGGCAATTCAGTCTGTTAGTGTATTAATTTGGGTCATGAGTAATGTCTCTGGGATGGATTCATCGAACAGGTATGCGCTGTCAAAGCTTAATCCCCGTGACTCTGTCTGGCTGGTCGGAAGCTGAATTAAATTAATCCACCGTCATAACCCTGCCCCTCTCTATCACTCACATGCTATTTCATTTTCCCTGCACGCTGTGTTTTCCAGTGCCCGAGGACCTGTCTTTAGAGGAAAGAGATGAGCTGTCAAACATACGGCGTAGGAAAAAAGAGCTTCTGGATGATATTGAAGTGAGTAACAGTGGAATCAATGTTATTTGAGTAATCTGATCAAACACTTCTAAATGAATGATTCGGAGCAAGCCTCAAACTAATAAACACGGTTGTTGATGTGCATTGCATGTCTGAAAAGTCCTCTGGTGCAGTGCAGAACAATGAACCTTATTTCATTTGTTTTCAGATCTTATATTGTTACATTTACTTATATTAGTTTGCTGTTGCCTTTTGTCACGAAATGACATATGTCTTCGTCATATTAATAAGCAAGCCTTTCACTATTATATATATTTAACTAATAAAATCATAGACTGTGTTTGCAGATCATTCAAGAGCTGCACTGTGTTGTCTCAGGAGCTATAAACTTGACTTTATGAAACAAGCGACTCTGTCCTTCGATTTCAGCGGCTGAAGTTTGAGATTGCAGAGGTAATGACTGAGATCGAGCAGCTAACCTGCGTGGGGGAGAGGTGAGTTTTGATGGTTTTTCTTTTCATTTTTTTTTTTACATGTTGTGTGATTATTTTCATTATGAATTGTGTCCTTATGATAGCATTTTCTTGGCTCTTAGTTTTGTCTGTAAGCTGTCGTTGAATAGGCAATAAAATCTAAAAGTAAATAATAATAATGCTCATTGGTGTTTTTATAGGACCAAGATAACATGAAGTTTTACTTTTTTTTTTTTTTTTTTCTTTACATAAATTCATGTAAAAAGTATTAATTTTAAATTATATCAAATGGACTAAAGAAGTAAAAAGCGAACATTTAAATAGCTGGTACCAGCAGTTCCTCAAATGCTAAATTAAGCTTCAGTCACACAGTCATAGAAACTGGTCGGTGCCCCCGATTGCTAAGGAAATGTGTATATCCTGAATAGTTGTTGAGTGGTTGCTAGCTGATGCTAGGTGAAATCTGTTGCAGGTTTTTGGTGCTCCACCAAAAACCTCTTTGTGATTGCTTTGTTTATGAGCAGATTGCCGCGTCCCTCTGTAGTTTACATGGAAATCGCCAACTTGTCTGCAAACACTCAGTTTACTCTCCGAGCGATTGTGAAGCTGTGAAACTGGAAAAACTGAAACATTCACCTTCAAAGTTGTGCCTTAGTTAACCAAGTTAACCAACGTATTTCATCAACCAGTAGCAGAATGCACTCTTTTCCCCAGTGACCAGTGGTCCCTAGATGGTCACTAATTGGTCTCTAGGCCTTAATTAGCAGGATAGCTAATAGTGTTGGAGATTTAAATGAAGTCAAGTCAAAAAGTAGTAGTGTTGCATGTTTGGATGGCTTCAATGAACCGCCAAGAGATCAGCTCATTAGTTTTTGTTTGCTTTGGCTCTGCTACTCTTTTAACAGTTACCTTTGCAGTGAGACTCACACCTGTCAGTTTGTGTGTGTGTGTGTTAACATGTTAATACCCCATTGTTTGAGGAGAAAAGCAGGACAGTCTCTCGACTTAACATTAACCAAACAGTCTGCATTTGATTGGTTGCTGAGGTGGGGCGAGGTCGTGTCAGGCTGTTGTGTGTCTCAGGCGCAGCTGGCAAAGGGGCTCCAGCTTTTTTTGGGCATACGTAAGGTTTAGGGAGCGTTCAAAGACACGCAAAGGTGGAGATTTCCCCGAGGAGTGAGAGCAAAAAGTGTTTCGAGCATTGATATGGGACAATCTACGTCCAGTTAGCTAAGATGAATTAAAGAAAAGGGACAAGATGCACTCAAGTGAGCAGTAACAGCTGATGCACAATCACATGTTGCGAACGAAATTCAAGTTTTCTCAGTTTAATCCAAATGTAAACTCAGCCTTTACTTGACTGAGTGGTTGGTAAACACAGTTGTGACAGGCCCTGAATAAACTCGACACAAAGTGACCTATTAAACACACGCAGCAGCCGGGGAGCAAAATTGGACTCGGCTGTCATGTGAAGGATGTTTTCTGGGTTTTTTATTCTTTTGGTTTCTGTCACAGCAAAACCACACAAAGAAACAAGCAGATCGCCATGGGAAGGAAAAAGTTCAACATGGACCCAAAGAAGGTCAGAGGAGATCCACAGCTCTGGAGTTTAAATTTAAATCATTCATTGAGTAAAATACCTATTTATACTGCGCTTGCTCTCTCTTTAAAAACAGGGAATCCAGTTTCTTTTGGAGAATGATCTTCTCCAGAACACCCCAGAGGACATTGCACAGTTCCTCTACAAAGGAGAAGGGCTCAACAAAACAGTCATCGGGGACTATTTAGGGGAACGGTGAGCTCTCCAGTTTTCTCTCTGTTTTCCTTCCACCTTTCTTTTTCCTCTCCCCACATCCTTGTGAGATGTGCACTGCACGTGCTCAGACATCAGTGATAGAGCCCTGGGAAATTGGTGGTCTGGATTTATGGAGCACAATAGTGCCAGGAGACCGTGCCGCTGAAAGAGGGGGAAAAAAGTGTAGGGGACATGTGGTTCTTATCGAAGGGAAGTCAATGGGGATAGGATGTCAAAACAACAGGGGACATCACGCTGCCTGTCTCAGCCGGCACAGTGGCTCTCTGTCTGAGAGTGCCACTGTGACGTGGCTGCAGGACTTTGCTTTCCACCTTCAGTCACTGAGCATAGGAGTTCATCACTTCTTCTGCTTTTGTTTAAGCTGAACTACTCATCACATGTGTTTTTTTTTCTCCCCACCACCCCAGGGATGACTTCAACATTAAGGTCCTCCAGGCGTTTGTGGAGCTTCACGAGTTTGCTGACCTCAACCTCGTTCAAGCCTTAAGGTACTTAACAACTCATATTAGGAAGAAAGAATTAAAGCAGGCGACGGTGAGTGGGTACTACAGTGCAGATTGTAAAGTTTGTGAAGGGCAGGCATGTTTTCAAGTATAAAAAAAAACAGCCAAAACAACATACGGGAGTTTGCAGCACAATAAGATGGTGTTTTACAAGTTTTATTGTTGCTTTGGTACTTTTCTTTTGCAAAGTAAACACCAGGCGTGCACCGAGTTTTACAGACCAAACTGAAAGAAATCCGCCTTGGCTTCACTTCACATATTTGGTTTTCCCATTGTAAACTGTTGAAATATGACATTATATCACGGCTGTAAAAAATCTTGGCCTGACTGAAATTGTTCCCACACTTGAGCCAACAGACTGTTTGCAGGGAAGGTGGGGGTGGGGGGAGCGGTGTATCTGTCAGAGACCTTTCCCGGGATGCACCAATTGGCATTATAAAAATAATATTAGAGCAATTAGGCTAGCTGATCATTTCTTTTTTAGATGGTTTGGCCATGTTGTCGTTTGTGATGTGATTTGCAAATTTGTAAGTTGGTCAGGTTGTTGTTGAATTCGCAAAACACTTTTCATATGGGATTGGATATTGCTGAGATGTTATTGATGTAGTGCTTTTCTCTAAATTGCCAATAAGAATCAAGTTGGAGGAGAGCATAACGACCAACCATGCAAAGCGGTCCACAAGGAGACCGCTGCTCTGCACATCCAAGCAAAAACTGATCCAGGTTTAAGCTCAGATGAGGCCTCTGCTTTGTCACACTTGTTGCACTAGCACTGTAGCTGTGACGAGATCAAGTGGAGGCACAACGATGCTACTTTTGATCTCTTGTTATGTGCGGGCACTGTCACACGTATATTCATTGTTACCTACTTTGGAATCACATATAATTAACTAATTGGCAAATTCTGGGACAAAACGTATTTTACACGTTATATTTTTATGCTGATTTACATTAACATGTGTTGTCACCATTAAATAAATATTTTTTTCATGCGACTGATAACAGAGGAGCCGGTGTGCACACCTCTTATATGTCAACAATGTGTCATGCAAACCTGCGCATCAAGTTAGGTGATCAGTGTATCAGATTCCTGCCTAAAGCTGTGTTCAAAGTGCTAAAAAATAGAGTATTTTCCCATGCACAGCTTTAAAAGTTTGCCCTAACTTCTAGTTGTTTGGTTTGTCTGGTGTCCCATGAAAGACAAGAGTGTTCTTTGTGCTGTTTTTTTTTTTTTTTTTTTTTTTTTTTTGCAGAAATATCAAAATCTAATCTAACACTAGAAAAACAAAACTGCCTGTTGGCAAAGACGTCTTCATTTATGCCATAAATACACCCTCCTAATATAAAGAAATGTCTGTGCCGTGTAATACTGTTTTGTAATTCACAGGGAAAAACACAGATACTGTTACAAACATCAATATTTCATGACACATCATTACATTTTTCCTCTCGCTCTCTGCTGTTGCAGGCAGTTTCTGTGGAGCTTCAGACTTCCCGGCGAAGCCCAGAAGATTGATCGTATGATGGAGGCTTTTGCCTCCAGGTACTGCCAATGCAATCCCGGCGTCTTCCAGTCCACAGGTACCACACACACGTACACACATACACACACGTTTGCACCGCAGCAGATATATGAGTCAGACTCAGCCAGACAGTCCAGGACGGATAACATGCTCTGCCCACCAGACCACCCGGATTCAAATCAATGCCTCTGTCTGTCTGTCGTCTCTCACCGGACAGCTGGACCTGTATAAATCTTTACCTTGTGGCTACATGCGGAGATTTCACGACTGCGTAGGGGTGCAGCTTCAGAATATTTGTTCATTATTTCAGCCTCTCTGTGAACTTGAGTGGACCTGAAGTCCAATTACAGTTTTCCACTGAAGTTGGCAAGTTGCTCATTACCTGTGTGATCAGCATTCGTGTCTCCAGCAGTGATAATGAAATTGATCACCGGTCAATAGCGGTCATTAGCGCCGTCTTGGCTTGTTGCACATAGCCTTCCTGCTCACGTGTTAGTGTTAAGGAGGATGCAGGTGACGGCTCGGGTTGTGAATATTGATGTGGTGCAGTGGTGACACACCCAGACTTGGTTATTGGTCATCCCTCAAGAGTGGTGCACAGTGGGTTATAAATTACATGCAGAGGATGTTGTCTGGGGCTCTTAGTGTGTGGATGGATGAAACCGAGTCGTAAGAGCAGGAACACACTGTGTCAGAAGATGGGCTTTTCTGTTGATTAAATTCTCCATTTTATCAGGTTTTCCTTCAATCTGTGGTGTGAAAATGTGCTACAAGATGTTTCTAATTCCCTTTTATGGCAAATAAGTTGAATGGCCTACTATTTTTATCACATCCACACTAATCTATAACCTCCACACACACATGTGGAGTGTGCATGTGCTGTATTTGGTTGTTTCTCTGTGACACTGTGTGTAATTACCTCCACAGACACATGCTACGTTCTATCTTTTGCCATTATCATGCTGAACACCAGCCTGCATAATCCCAACGTCAGAGACAAGCCCCCAGTGGAGCGCTTCATCTCCATGAACAGAGGAATCAATGAAGGGGGAGATCTCCCAGAGGAGCTACTCAGGGTGAGAGCTTTGACTTGATTACTTCGTCAGGTTTGATGAATTTATCCTATGTGGTATGCATTTGAAACACTATGGAGGTAAAAGTGGAGGGATTAAATTAAATGTTTGGGGTTTTCTCAATGTGGCAGACAAAAAGGAAACTTATAGGTTCTCTTATAGGTCTCCTCTGTGAAAAGCAGAGAGTCATGCCTCCCTAATTGAGACATTGCAGCTCAGGATAATGATGAACTTTAATAAGAAAAAGACGAAAAACAAGTCGATCGACTCGCATGCGAGAGGCTGTCGTGTCTGCCAAAGTGCTCCTTCAGTACAAAAAGGAACCTTGTTAAAAAATCTTCGCGTTCCCAGAGTCACTGATGTATGAATCTTTGTCTTTGTCTGAAAATTGATTTCTCAGTGTCACGTTTAATGCACCGGTAGTTGAAGGCTTGAATGTTTTTGCACGTGAGTTAGAAGTGTGTGTGTGTGTGTGTGTTTTCATCTAAGCGTAAACGTTTTTCTGCTTTTTCTTTCTCTGTGCAGAATCTATACGACAGCATCAAGAGCGAACCCTTTAAGATCCCCGAGGACGACGGGAACGACCTGACGCACACGTTCTTCAACCCAGACAGAGAAGGCTGGCTGCTTAAATTAGGTTAGTCTGAGTCTCACGCGCTCAGGTTCTGGGGGAATGCAAAACATCCGGCTTGACTTTATTTAGGAACTCCTACTTTCTTTCTTTTTTGGTCTGCGACTATAGAATTAGACTCATGAGAACTTAAACTGCGTGGTAACTGTTGCTCGTGCACTCTCCTTTGATCGTAAAACATTAACTGAAAGATAGATAAAACTTTGCAAACACACCCATATGATAAAAATAGAACAGCAAACATTCAACTTTTATATACAAGTCGTGTATCTTACAGTTTATACATGGGAGTGTATTCATGATCCATTTCATTGAAGGTCTGGTCGCGTTTGTGAACAGAGCAAACAGTGCATATAAAATATGCATGCATGTCATTCTGTCTGTAAACATGAAAGCTCGAAAAGCTTTGAATGAATTCGGATAAAAGTGTAGGGGTGTAGAGCGGAGTCATCCACCGAGGTCTTCAAGGTCAACTTAACGACTGACAAAAAGCCTTTTAACCTAGAAACTATGATTCTTACAAGCAGTAACTTTGAGTTCTGCCACTCACAAAGCTTCAGATATAATTATAAATGTAACCAACTGTTTGTGATGTATCAGTGAATTCCTCTCTTTCTAAAAGCCAGGCTGTGGTTATTTAAAAGCCACATGATTTGAAATTATGAACTGTGAGTTATATCTCAAACATAAAAAAAAAGGGCAGTAGCTGATTTTATGTGAACCGCATACACAGGAAATTTTAAATGTGTTTTACAAGCAAAGTAAAACTAATTTTAATATATTTAAATACTTTATGGTGTGAGGGACTTTCTAATGAAAACCCCGTCATGTTGTTGTTTATTAAAACTACAAAAAAAGATGTATGACAAATTATAGCCCGCTTAAAAGAAAAATAATAAAACATCATCATCCTAAGGTGAGAAACCCACATGTACAGCCATGCAGATGCAGATTCTCAATTAGCTCTGTATAAACATAGTTTAGAAATGATACGTACATTGTTTATTAGCCTGGACTCCTCTTATTGTGTGAGGAAGAAAAAAACATCTCAATCATTTGAAGTGTGTGTGTGTACATATGTATGTTTACATATCTTTGTGGGGACTAAAAATTGGAAGTTTACCATACTTGTGGGGACCAACAGCTGTGTGGGGACAAAATGCCGTCACCACAAGTTTGAAGTCATTTTTGAGATTCAAATTGTGGTTTTAGTGTCAGGGTTACAATTAGGTTATGGTTATGGCTAGGCTAAGGGTTAGGGTTAGGCATTCAATTTTAATGGTGATGGTTAGGGTAAGCAGCTAGGGAAAGCATTATGTCAATTAGATATCCCCACAAAGCTATGAAAACAAGACTGTGTGTGTGTGTGTGTGTGTGTGTGTGGTGTGTGTGTGTGTGTGTGTGTAGTGTGTGTCTGTGTGTGTGCCAGGTGTGTGTGTGTGTGCCAGGTGTGTGTGCCAGGTGTGTATTCGTCTCCAATGAGGTCATGCATTTATAAATCTTGCTTTTACTCTGCTTGAAGTTGGCTCCCCTCTGATCCCATGTGTTTCTGATTTGAACTTCGCTCCATCACTTGCCAGGTACTCCAGCAGTCCTCACATACATAACAGCTTATAATTTACTGTATGGCGGTGATTTATTATTGGACATAATACCTGTTTATTAGCCCACATATTGTTGGTTTAAAGAGCAAAGTCACTGCAGGTGGTTGGTTTTTACTACAGTGTTTACACACACGCACACACACCTGGCTTTGACCTGCACATTCTTTAAACTCTGTGTAACGTCTCTGTAGCCTCATCAAGCTAGTGCGTATGAATGTAAATAGCCCCATTGTGGCTCACAGACCTAACATGATTACATTCTTGCACGGTTCCTCCCTGGAGCAGTTTCCCCCGCAACCAGTTCTCACTGTAATATTTCTAATTTAACTCTCTAAAGATAAACCCTGGAGGATACGGAGGAATAAGGCCTTTTTTTAGCAAATGTCTCTCTGCGCTCGGCGGAAATTTGGCCGTGCTAATTCAATAGCCAGGGTCTATTGAAATGTAAGGAAACGCAGAGCTTTTTATAGCTGTCTGTGACCCATGTAGGCTTCTGTGAGGGGACCATGAAAACAGGAAGGAAATGCTGCAGTAAAAGTCATGCTTAGGAATTAATAACACATAGTTTTGGATGTAGTTTGCATAAATGAACACGTGAGGTGGCGAACTTGCTCTGGGGTGTCGTGTACGATACGTGCGTGTATTTGCGTGAGTGTTTTCACCTCCAGGGGTGCTTTACGTGCCAAGTTAGGTTCACATCAAGTTTGCTCTCCTCTCCTGAGAGCCAATGAGGTTTTATCCTGTTGCCTTAAAAAATGAATGGGCAACGGCAGTAATAATTTATCAGTTGCTCGAGTCATCAGTTAACTAAGCCTGAAGTTGGGCGAGATTGTGCTGGTAGCCTGCAATCTCACACAAGGCAGCTTGCCTGCATGTCTCAAAAGTCAAAGCCAACAGTTTTCAGTTGTCAGTGATTTACAGTTAAGCTTCCTGTGGCACAGCTGTAGCAGCACAGAGCATTTGAAGAGGCACAGCCCGAAATATCTTGCATATGCAGCCAAACAGGGTCTTCTATTTAAAAATGAATATTTTTAACTCTATATAGTCTGTTGTTACGAGAATCGATTTCTACAAACAGCCCAGGTACAGAAATCTACAACAGCCCTGAGCATACACAAAGTGCACATACAGTGAAATGTCTGTGTTGGGTCTCGCGGGTTCACCAGTTCATGGTAGTCTTAGGTTCTTCAAGGGAACTGGACTTCCTTTTAGGTTCTTGAAGATGTTTCACCTCACATGCAAAAGGCTTCTTCAGTTCTAAAAGATAAAGGGTATCAACTCGTCACTCTGGTCCATCAGCTGGTAACGCTGATAGGGAGTAACGGATATTTAACCTCTGGCAATGGGACATGGACTGGTAGATGACCTGCTCTACCTCTGTCACCATGTGTCTACCAGTCATGACTCGCATGACAGTGTAGTGTCAGGACCACCTCCAGTATTTTCGACTCACCTTTAGCTTTTAGAATGAAGAAGCTTATCTTCATTCTGCTGAAACATCTTCAAGAAACTAAAAAGACGTCCGTTTGTCTGTTAGCTCAGGCCACAGCGTCACAGAAAACTGAATGGAAATCACAGGAAACCCACTAAGTGAATTTTCAAAGGCATGTGAAATATTGTATGTGTTTAATAATGACATTTTGGAAATGATCAGCCACAGGAAATTGAATTACATTTACTAATGAGTTAATGCTTAAAGTCAATAACTGGTTTGGGCCGCTTTGATTTCTTACATTTCCAAGAGTAATCTCTCTCTCTTGCTTGCAGGCAAGTAGTTCAACCATATCTACCTATGTTTGCTTTTGTCATTTTAAAGCGCATAAGGAAACACAGCGGATGCTGGTTGGCTTCATTAATGACCATCACTTCCCTGCTCTTTTTCCTGAGGGCAGACAGCCAGTCTGTCACTGCGGCCTTTGTGTCACTTCCTGTCTCCTCTCTTCTTTTTCCTGTCAGGGGGCAGAGTGAAAACCTGGAAGAGAAGGTGGTTCATTCTGACGGACAACTGCCTCTACTACTTTGAATACACAACTGTGAGTCTCACACCAACATGTTGTTTTTTATTTTATTAACTAAAGGCATCTCTGCCGCTGTGCGTGTATGCTTGTGTCATCGCAGAGCCGAGCATTTCATTTTTATCCTCAGAAGTCTGTATGAAATCCACCCTGAGTCTACAGCCTCCTTGTTAATTATAACAAGCAGTTTATTCCATAGCACCAGAAAAACGATGAGGATTAACAATTCAAGTTTTCTACACTGCTGTTACGGTTATGGATTTCAGCAGGGAGCTCTTCATGTAAACTCTACAAACCAAACATAACTGAATATGTTGCACTGTCTTCACACCGTTTATTGGTAGTTTGATATAAAAAGCGGCCTCTGAGTCAACATTTGGTTTGTGACCACCTGTTCTTAAGTCTCAGTTTAAGGGTGTTTTCTCTCCCTTTCAGTCAATTTAAAATGAACAAAAAAGAAAACACAGAGACTCTTTGGAAAAGGTGTCGCCTTCCAAATGGACTTCGGAGTGGTTTGTTTACGGAGAGATCCGACCCAACTAAAAGCTACACACTGCAATTTTGAGCTGAACACTTTCCTGTAGCCAGGTATGCTTTGCATTGTGAGAGATGTGCAGAGTACACAGAGTGTAAGTATACTCTTGGCCCAGTCTTATTTGGCCATTAATGGGCTGAAGGTTCCTACATTTCAGTCCACCTGGGAGTTCACGTCTCTGTGTCAAAGGACATCAAACCACAGGAAAAGGCCACAAGTTTACAAACTCATGAACTGATTTGGACCACAGGCTGAAAAGTTTTTTGGTTCGGAAAAGAAAATCAAGTCATCTGGTTGTGTCTAAGAATCTATATTTATTATTGATTCTCACTGAGGAAACAGAGACTTTAGGGGCCTCTAAAAACCCTCCTACTATCCAAATCCTTGGAACTATCTTCCATGAAGGGTGATGCTATTTTCTGAGAATTTATTGGTCAGTTGGTGGCAATTTCACACCTGTTGCTAATCTCCGGTTCCAAAGAACAAGAACTGAACCACCTTTGCGGTGCTAAAAACCCAGGGTTAACTCTGAAGTTAACTGGAAGAGACCAAATGCTGCTTCATAGTACAGGTCTCAAAGTAATAGGACCTAGTTCAGCTTTTAAGCCGGCGAGGCGTGATTGCAGATTCCATGCCAGTGCGTCCACCCCCCTGCAGCAGCACCACAGACCACGTCACAATGTGAAAATTGTGATTTTTTTTTTTTCTTTTTTTAAATTCAAAATCTATTTAATTGAACTAAACTTATGGTAAAACAAGAACAGCTATGTAGGTAATCATAAACAAAGCAAGCAAAAAGGGGAGAAAAGAGAAAATGTTACCACTTCAAAGCTCTTATATAGCAGTCAAAGAAGGGATTAGTGGTACGCCACCTCGCTGGACCCGCCTACTACACAAGACCAGGAAAAAATACCTCCATCTTTCTTAGGAGCCAGAAGTGACCATATTTGGACAAGAGTGTGGATGACTAATCAGCATATGTGCACGATTTTTCAGCCATAGACTGTATGCATGTATGGCACAGATATGCATACAGTTAGCACAGATTAGTTCTGCTAATCAGCGCTAAGTAACATAGAATAAAAGACTTCTTGGACACGATGTTATGTGCATAGCAAGCCACATTTATTTATCAAATAATTTAATTAAAATTAAAAAAGGCACCAGCACCAGAAACACGGTCTAAAGATCCCGCTTAAAAAGAAGCCTATGAAGTCTAGCATATGTCACTAAAAGTGGCCATACCCCCAGCAATGTGTCACACTACAGTTACAATGAAGAGGAAATGCAGTGCTGTACAGAATCAAACCACCAAACTATGAACATGCTTGTTTCTGCTATGAAATGTGTCGTTTAAGCATTTTAAGACCCTGAAGTTGCCCTTCTAGGAACTGAAGTTCTGGCAATTCTGCATTGGGATTAATTTTTTGACTTTGTCCTTGTGCATAACTAATGTAGTTTTAACATGGTTTGTCACCTTTCTGTATTAGTTTCTGCACAAAGCTGCAATAAGCTACTAAAGTTACTGGGTCATAGAAAAGAAAGAAAACTCCAGTGTGTAATTATCGCATACTTGTCTTGTGGCCACAGTGGATGAAATGTTGCAGACTGTTTTAATTGTCATATGTGCTCAGGTTGGCATGGGTTACTATTAAATCAGTGTCCCTTGCTATAAAAATTAGCCAATAGTGCTTGAAGATTTCCACCAGGGCATTTGTTTCTTTGCTGCCACATCAGCACTGTCCTCTTTGCTGTAGTATTATCCTTCAGGACACTATCATTATGTCCCGTCCTCTGGTCAGACTGCAGCATGCACAAGTAGAGGGGGGGGGCAACAAGCTACAATCACAGTGGATTTTTCTTTTCTGTGTAAGGCTGTTCCAGTGTTTCTTTCTTATAGAAATCTCATTTTATACCAATTTTTATGATTTTTATTTTTTATTTTTGATTTCCCCTTTCTTCCCCTTGCTCCTTTTCTGGTTTCTGTTCTTTCTTTAATACTTGCTTTTTGACTTTGTTCTAAATTGCTCTTTCTATCTATCTCTGTCTAACTCTGGTTGTTTTTTCCCCTCCTCTCATGTTCCTGCTTTTGATCGCTCTCTCCTTTAGGACAAGGAGCCTCGTGGGATCATCCCACTGGAGAATCTCAGCATCAGGGAGGTGGAGGAGCCCAGGAAACCTGTGAGTGTTGCCTGATTAGAGACCTCAGCCTTTCTCCCCATGGTTACTGTGTTCACTAAATCTTCTTTTTGTTAAAATATTTCTTCGCCAAAGATAATTATCTGGCACCTGTTTTTGATGACCTTTGACCCCTCTCTGTCCCTCCTTCAGAACTGTTTTGAGCTCTACAACCCGAATCACAAGGGCCAGGTGATCAAAGCCTGTAAGACAGAGGCAGATGGGCGTGTAGTGGAGGGAAACCATGTAGTATACAGGATATCAGCACCCACGCCTGAGGAGAAGGAGGAGTGGATTAAATCCATCAAGTAAGATTCCTCGTAATAGTAATGACGGCACAAAGATCCAGTGTTAAACCAGTAATGGTTGTTGTTATGTCAGAATAAACAAATAAAAATAAAAAAAAATCTGTGAATGTGATTTCCTTGATGTTGGATTAATTTAAGGCAGAAACCAGTTTTAACCTGTTCTTTTTTATTTCAATTAAATCTAGACAACTTGAATATATGAGGTGCAGTCTTAAAGTCTTACGAAATCAAAAACCTGACTTGATTTCAGTTTAGGTGATCTCATTCAAGGTCATCTTCTTGAGCACCTTGTTATATCTCTCTCGAAGTCCTGTTCTGACCCTTATACTTCTGTGATTTCACCACGTTCAAACTTGCAAAACATCAAACACCAGCTCCGGCTGTTTGCTGTTTTCTGTTGTCTGCTATTTTTCTGCTATTTTCAAAGGCAGAGGTTTTCATTAGAAAGCTCTTTCTCTCTTGAAAGGACATGACAGCATAGTTTGGGTTTGCAAAGTTTCATCTTAAGAAACAACAAGACTTCTGGAACAATGTTCTTCAGACAGAAACACATTGCTTCGTGCCATATTTGGCAAAAACCAAACACAGCATATTAGCACAAACGCCTCATACCAGCTCTGCAGCATGGTGGTGGAG
The DNA here is from genome assembly GCF_018398535.1 of Haplochromis burtoni. Taxonomy (NCBI): domain Eukaryota; kingdom Metazoa; phylum Chordata; class Actinopteri; order Cichliformes; family Cichlidae; genus Haplochromis; species Haplochromis burtoni. The sequence continues at coordinate 436,042 of NW_024582442.1, forward strand.
GCGTGATGATTTGGGCTTGTCTTGCAGCCACAGGACCTGGCAACCTCACAGTCATTGAGTCCATCATGACCTGCTCTGTATACCAAAGTTTTCTGCAGTCACACGAGAGAGCATCTGTCTGACAGCTTGGTGCAAATTAGGCCATGCAACCAGGCAATAGTCCAAAGCATAGCAGCATTTTTACAACAGATTGGCTGAAAAAGGAAAGAACCAAGGTGCTACAATGTGGCAGGACCTTAAGAGAGCTGTGCATTAAATAAAATGTCCACAAACCTCAATGATCTCAAGAAACGTTGCAGAGAAGAGCGGGCCAGAGTTCCTCCGCAGTGATGTGAGACGATAGAGTCCTACAGAAAACAACTGCTTCAAATGACGACTGCCAAAAACTTTCTTTTTCACGTGACTGTATTTTACTACAGTGTTTAAATTAAACAGTGAAACGAATAACAACATGTTTTATTTCCATCAGATCGTATACATTCACGCTGGCAGTGAGTATACCATCGCTTTGGCAGCTGTGATAACCTTGCTTTTAATGACCTAAATGCTGGATGTTTTGTAATCGCCTGCATAAACGGTGGTGCAATGTCAAAGAGAGTTGGCTCAGCAGAACAGAGTGCTTATATACCGTAATGTAGTGCAATCATCCACCTCCCCTCTCTATACTATCAGAGTATTCACAGGAGACATGATGGGGGATTAGACAGGGTTGAGCCAGCAAACCTATCCAACACAGGCAGCTCCAAACTAGGGGTGACGCACTCACATCTACCAAAGCTAACAAGTCACAGCTTGCACTTCACCAGAGGGGTCCGAGAGGACTCGGGGTTCTGTGGAGATAAAAGGCTTTTTATGGAAATTATGATTTGCCCCTTTTTTTAAAGTAGAGATGATTATAGAGGCAAGGCCTTATCTGCTCATCTTGAGTGTCAGGAAGTGAAGTTGGACCAAGTAGGTCAATTAAGGAAGTGAGCTGCTGTTGTATGAATTAGTGTGACACGTTTGAAGTGAAAAGTGTGTTTTAGAAAAAAAAAAAATGAAATAATTCCAGTCAATGTATCAGTTTTTAAGAAGCATTTCCAGGACTGAAAAATGGTGGAGAAGGTTTTTAGCTGTGGCAGCCGCGCTCTGATTTGATTTCTCCACAGTGGAGTTATTGTTTCACAAAATTGGGTTGTAGAACACAACAATGAGGAGTATGAAAGAGGATAGTCATCTTACACACACTCATTCTTTAGCATGTGGCGTTATAAAGGGAATCAGAGATATCCGCAGTGGGGGGTTGAGCCTCTTCTTGCTTTGTGCTGGTGCTAACAGGATTTAGCAGCCGTGAAACTGGGCTTTTTGGTAGAGCCCAAATGGCTTCCTGACTCACTTGCTGCCTTTGTAGGCTGCCTTTACTCCCCCCCCCAAACTAAGCAGAAGAGTCTATAAGCAGGACTGTTGTTTGCCCTCCTTCAGACCTATAAACCTGCAGCAAGAAGAAGAGAGCGTGTGCGACTGCATGGTTCACTACGTTCTTGGCCGGGTTCTGAAGGAAGGAATCAGTGCAAGGTTCCAGCAAACCAGACTATCCAAAAAAAAAAAGACAACAAACAAAAAATAGGAGAGGGGTTCCCTCTTCAGAAACCATGGAAACCTAACTAGGTCACTCCACTAACTTTTTTTTTTCTTTTTCTGATCTAGTTAAAGCATGCGTTTGTATAAATGTGCCTGCATTTCCATATCAAAGATGTTTGAGACCCTCCTCTCATGTGGCCTTCTTATTTATTTCATCGCTGTCCTCTGATTGGCTTCTCTAGGGCAAGCATTAGCAGAGATCCTTTCTACGACATGCTGGCCACCAGGAAGAGACGCATCGCCAACAAGAAATGAAGAGGGACAATCAAGTGAACCTCCAAACCCCCTCCATCTTTATCTCCTTAAGTTCATGCATTCATAAACCACACACACTGCAAAGCTGGACTGAAGAGCACAGAGCTGACTTCAACCCCGAAGGCAGACTTTGGTTTCTTTCCTGGACTCTCCACAAGTTGTATGCACTTGCTGGGGAGACATCACACACTTGCTGGGGAGAAAGCAGCGCTCCAGCCAGTTTGTTTCTCCTCCATCTCATATACACCCCCCCTACCTCCCCAGTCATGCTTATAAGATGTTTATAGGTTTCCCTAAAGCCCAACTGCCATGTTTCAGGTGCACATGCATGCATGTGGGTTATTGTAGACCAATATGTTTGTATTTGTGTGTATGCAGCAGTGTGCATGCTATCGGTGCATACCGCATCTACAGTATGGGTGCATAAGTGATGCAAGTGTTCCCTCCATTGTGCTTTATGAAAAAAGTTGTTATTCAGAATCAGTTCAGATGTGTGGTCATTGACACGGTGCGCAAAATGTAAGGGTGACTGCTGGAGAAGGGGGGAGGTGGGATGAGGGGATGGACGGACACGTTTGGGACGTGGTTATGACCGCAGTGCAACCTCACCTGGACCACGTCGTCATCTCACTCTGGTGCTGAATTCTTCTCTCAAGGTGCCACGGCTGAAGAGTAACCTCAGAGGACATCAACAACAACAACAAACAGATGGCTTAGATTTAGGTTCTTTACAGTCAGCTGGACTGATTTCATTTATCTGTGTGGAGCAGAGAATTTTGTAACGTGCATCCTTTCTTACTTTAGTTGAGTAGCAGTGGCGCTTTTGCTAAAGCTTCAAATTCAACTCGCTTTGTGGACTTAAAGTTGCAATCCTTAAGATTTCAGCACCTCTGGTTTGACTGTATCCTGTCACACATTTTGAACATCTGCTCCCTTACGAGGGGCCGCCAGAGCAGGTAGCTCCCACACGTTTGCGCCTCCTCTGCAGATCGACCCAAGCATCTTCAGCTCGAGAAGTGAATGTTTGAACTACAGCACTGTCTGCTGTTTACAGTGTTTTGACTTTGATTACAACTAGACTTTTTCACACCTTTCCTCACCTTTAATCGAATTATTTTTTAAAAATAGCAAATATACTATTTAAATAATTTACATATGTAATATGGGGTAACCCATTTCCATCAACCTCAATCTTAGTGAGAAATATATTATGTACCTATGACTGCTTCACAATAAAAGCCCTCTTTTTAAATGCTTTTAACGTGAAACAGTAGCAGGATAACATTTGTTGGCAACTGTCAAACCAGGATCTCATTTCATTGACATCTTAAGGATTAGAACTTTCAGAGCGCTTTCATTTGAGAAAGTCTATCTACTGAGTGGGTTTTATTTTTGGCTGTGCAGAAGCCCAGTTAGGTACCAGTCCAATTAAGCTTCTTTTTTTCCTTTCCCTTATCTATGGCCTATGTGAGTGAAGGTCGGTGTGTTGTCGTGATCCTGTTTGCATTTGGTTCGTACTCCTAAAGATCCTTGCTTGCCTTTGTGTTTCTTCTCTTCGAACATTTCTATATCTAATAACCAGCTATCATTTTTGTATTTATTTTCATTTGTGAAGTGGTTTAATACTACCTGTAAATGTTCAGCAGTGTATGCCTAAGTTATGTTTGTATATACAATGTATAGCTTTCTGGTCTCTTTGTTGTAGTATGCACAAACTCTGTGTGTAACCATGTTTGAGCCGACTGGCAGTTTGCATCAGCTGAAGTTTGAGGTCTTCTTTGCAAAAGCCTTAAACATAATCATTATAAAATATATGGGGATGATGAATATTGGATAAATAACTGTGACAACGCCGTTAAAAAGCCATGACTGAGTGAGAAAGGTGGTTGTATTTATGATGATGATGATGATGATTATGGTGAATATGATGATGATTATACTAAAGTAATATCGGTGATGGTGATTATATAATTGATGATGATGTCAAAAACACCAGTAGTTTTCTATATAATTGTAAAATACAGTGAAAGCCTTGTGGTCAGGGCATGATATTATCTTCTACTGCCCTGTGTGGGCTTATAGTTACATTAACTTTTATATTCTCTGTAAAAGCTATTGGTCACGTTGTACATTACGTGTATCTACATAAAGTATACATAAAGCAGATTTGTGGTGTGTTCATTATTAATGCCGGTCCTGACCTACTTGTTCGCATAAATCATGAGCTGTTATTAATGAAGCACTCAGGCTGCTTAGAGCACGATGAGCTGTTTTTGTTTTTGTGAATGCAGAGGTCATCCTCCATGATGGGGAGCAGTGATGTATACCTGCATCCTGGCGAACACGTGGTAAATTAACAGGAAGTAGGGAAAGGTGAAGGATGACCTATTGGATTTGTGTGTTAACGTGCACAATAAGTGAAGCAATAACACCCTCTACAGGCTGTTCAGAGAAATATGCACAAAAACCTGAATCTTTAATTTTACTATTTTTCTGCTGTTCTCTCAAAGAAAAAAAATCATCAACCAAAATGAAAAGTCATACGCTTCAGTGTTTTCTGTGGTAAAACAGATACTGAAATAAATTTTTATGCTTTATTATGTGCAGAGATTTACGTTTTTAGGTACATTTACCTTTAAATAAAACGACAGCTTTCTTGCAGTAGATTCAGTGTTTATGATTATTACAGTGCTCACTGGGTTTCTCTTATTTTGTACACACCATTTATGTCAATGATGTGAATATAAGTGGCTCATTACATAATAAACCTAAGGAAAACATCCCTATTAAATAATAACAGCTTTAGTAGATTCATAAGACAAATAAATAAAATAAGGGAATATTTAGTCAGCACGGTAAGACAAAGCCAGATAAACTTCTGGGATACAGATGTGTTCAGCTCTAGAGAAAGGTTTCACAGGTGGTGGTCACAGATCATTACTCTCTTCTTATCCCTCCTGACTGATTATTTTCCAATTTTGCTTTTTGCTAGTGTTCTTGTCACAACTGGTAGGTTTAGACAAAGTTTGAACATGTTGTCTTGTAGGGACGTCCTCCCAGTCCTGGATGAGAGCATTGATGAGCTTTAGCTCTATTTGGTCGCCTTGGATACCCTGATACATATCATCCCAGAGGTTCCTGAGGCATTAGTACCTCCTTTATCCAGGAAATGCCTGCACACTCTTGCCACTGAATTTATGAAATGAGTGGACCATCAGTGGCAGATGTGTCTGTTCTGGTGTGCCGCCTGTCAAGCTGCGAGCACAAGTCCCACTGAAGTATAGCAGGCCCCCATGCCACCCTCATGGAGTCTGATTCTGATAGTTTAGTCACAAAGATGCCCCCTCAGTAGCCCACTGATAATCTTATAGGACTCTAGCAGAGCAGATGCTGGTCCTGCTGCTGGGTTGATGTATTTCTATGGCCCTGTACAGCTGTCCTTATGTAACAGCACATCTCCTCATTTAAGTCGATAGCTTTTACTCCTGCATTTTGGAGCTTTCATAATCAAATTTGACCCACCTGTGCACTTCTAGTGCCTATAACAATGACAACTTTGTATGCGGATATGTTTTATGGAGGTAAAATTGTGTGTGCAAATTGTGTTAATGTGCAAAACAAACAGTCCAGTTCAAAAGCAGTCTGTATATACTTAATAAATGATTGTGTACCTAATAAATAGGTCACTAAAATAGTATATTAAAATATTATGGGCCCAGTGCTCAGCTGATTATCATCCATGGGGGAAAAAAAATTCTACACAAAGTGTGCAGCTTGTGACTCCATTCATTGCAGCGTAATGTTATTATGCTAAAAACGACTTAATGGAAATGAGAGCTAATGCTGAAAATGTCCGTGATACTTAAATCACATAAGCAATACTGTGTGTTTGTGGAGCATTAACTGGAATTACAGTTCCCTATTTTCACAGTCTCAAAAGTAATCGGACAGTCAAAAATAGTTAATGCTATATTGTTGTTATTGTGCTTTTGTACTATAAGACAGGTTTGGGAAAACTGTGGCTATAACTTGTATTTGAGCAGGTAGCATAATGATGGACACACTTGGTTTAACACAGTTTATTAGAAAAGCAGAGCGAGGCATCACAGTTACAGTACTGTGCAGCAGGCTTGAGCTGCCCCTCATTTCTCTATATTTTGCGAGGAAAATGTGAAATAGGTGCAGTGATTTATTGAAAGATGCACCATCACACGTGTATATACAGTCTATAAGGCAAAGACAGATTGTGTACAATTCTAACAAGCCTAAAAGTTAATACTTGGTACAACGACCTTTATTTTCCAACCAGCCTGAAGTCTGTTACGCAAACTTTCTTGTCATTTCTATAAGTAGTCTTCAGGAATAGTTCTCCAGGCTTCTTGCAGGACATTCAAAGCTCTTCTTTGGATGTTGGATGGTTCTTGTTTTGTCCTCCATCACGATGATCCCACACTGCTTCAATAATGTTACTCTAATTTCGTACCTCAGGGAGAAAACCCTGTTTCCCTTCCTTAAGAATGGCTTCTTGACAGTCATCCATCCACTGGGACCAATTTTGATTTCCTATTTCATAGAACATGCCTTTCAGATACTGTTAATGAAATATGCCCCGTTTCCAGCTAACAGTCATTTTGGGAGTCACTTTGTTGGTGCATAACTGCATTCACTATAGAAATGGATAAAGTGTGTAACTCAAGGTCATCCGTTGAGTTAGGTGCCTTTTTTATGCTGGAACGATTGATGGGTCAGAGTTAAGCGACTTAACAAAATTAAATCATCAGGAAACGATCAGGAAACGAACTGACAATGAGTGAAAAAGCAGCCGACGTCCAAAGAAAATGCTGAAAGACGTTCAGAAGATTAGGAGCAAACTATTTTTAAAGAATTCAGGGATGGCTCAAGACTTTTGCACAGTACTGTAAATGACAAAGACTGACTCAGTTAGTCACTGCGTAAGCTTAGGTAGTCAGTGTTTGTATTTGGATTTGAAGTGTGCATAAATAACAAAGGTTACTTCAGGTTTTGTTTTTGCAGATTTGCACACTGATAAAAAAAAAATGAGCTGAGGAAAGAAAAGGACAAACACTGCCTCCCAGTGGATAAATATGGAATCACAGGGTAAAATGTAAAGTGCTAAAAAAAAAAAAAGGAAAAAGAAAACTGTATGGCAGACATTTATTTTACAGATGCAACGCCCTTTTAACAAAGATCTCTAGCAGCTCCACCAGGAACAACATCATGAATTCATGTAATCTGGACATATTATATATATATATATATATATATCTAAAAATATAAACAAAAACCAGTGTATATAAAACAAGTATCTATGATTTCATGTTAGACTCTGGGTCAATGTATGGCTAAATAAAGAGTCAAAGGCATTTCAACATAATGTCTTGAATATGTTGCCTTTAGTTTGATGACAATCCGGTTTTCCTGCTGCCTTTGAAGGTGTCGAATGACAACATCACTGAAAATTAGAACCACATCTGAATGAACTGCCCTTCAACTGCACAACAGCGTTTGTCTGTAGGGTTTTGTGAGATGGAGCCTCACGTGTAGTAGTTGGGTAGGCAGTTTTACTGGCTTGTTTTCGATCAGTTTTAAGGGAAAATAAAGGCAGCCAAGTGTTTTTTGCAGCAAACAGTAACCAATAACATGCTCATAGTTTAACACAAATGTGAGGTAAATGAAACTCTGTAGAAATACAAACTGCAAATGACCGGACACATTTTACATTCTACTCTTTTTTTACGTTTGGCTCTGAGTGCAGAGGTATTGCTGATTGTGATCATGAGCAACTTCTGAGTGAAATGTGTGCTTTTGAAACTGCACATCCAATGAAACATCAACCACAGATATTATTGTGCCTTCTGATATTATTGTTATTACACTGATGTGATCTATACTAGCACATATAGAAGGTCCTAAAACATGACACACTCATTTAAATCACAAAAGGAAGCAAAGAAACAGCTGTGAGGCACTGGAAAGTAAAAAGCACAGGTACAGTAAAAATACAGTTCAAAGTAATCTATACTTGACCTTCTGAACATGAAAATAAAAAAAATATTTAAATGTTTTTGAGATCTTTGCAGAAGCAGTGGCACAATGACCATTTTCTTCTAAAATCTGCAGATTTTGCAGTCGTGTCTGCTACAACAACAAACTCCCCAAAATCTTTTCTGACCTGATAAAAAAAAAAAAACGTAAAAACAAACACCAACTTGCTGTAAATAACTGGTTTCCAAATCACTTGACCACGGTCGTAATGGTGCAAACTCACACTTAAATATCAACCTTGTATCTTAAACTCTAACCTTTTGTCAATGCCTCGGTGACTCTTTAGTAACTGGTAGGTTACTAACCGCCCTTCAGCAGGGCGAAGAGGACACCTGATCATAGTCAGGACATTTGAGGAGAGCAGGGTAGCTGGTACTCATCTGAAGGGAAGCTTCACTCGAGATGTCTGAGGGGCTCCGTCCACGTGACCAGGCCTCCGGGTGGAGGAACTGACCAGAGTGGTCGGAGCAGTTGCTGAGGCGAGGACGGTAGAAGCTGGGATGGCGGGGCTGGTAGAGCTCCTCTGCTGCGTAGCGCTTCATGAACAGGTAGACTGACATGACGCCGGCGCTCTGCAGTGAGGAAGAGTCAGTTTATTCATAAATAACAATATGATCATTATGGCTTATAGCTTAAGACATTCAGTAATTAGCAATCTGAAATTATTAGAAGACAGAGAGAAGTATGTCCATTTATACACTCAGTACTTGGTTGGGACCATGAATTACTGCATCAGTGCATCGTGCCATGGAGGTGGAGGTGTCTGGTGGCTATGCTAAGGTGTTATTGGAGCCCAGGTTTCTTTGATAGCAGCTCTCAGCTTGTCTGTATTTTGGGGTCGGGTATTTCTCATCTTCCACTTGAAAGACGCTCTGTGGGGTTCAGGTCAGGTGAGCTGGCTGGCCAATCAAGCGCAGTAATAATATGGTCAGAAAATCATTTGGTAGTAGTTTTGGCACTGTGAGCAGGTGGAAAGGGAAATTGGCATCTCCTGAAAGCTTGTCAGGAGATGGAAGCATGAAGCGTGGTAAAACCTCCTGGTAGAAGGCCGCATTGACTTCGGACTTCGGACCAGCAGATTACACGACACCCCAAATCATCTACGACTGCAGAAAGTTCACAGTGGACTTCAAACACCTTGAATTTTGTGTCGAATCAGTTGACTTTGCATTACCACGCTTCGATACAGCGCTGTGCAAACAGCCAGCCTTTTCAGCAGTGACCTTGTTGAGGGTGCTGTTCATAAGATGATATTTACACTGTTTGAACAGAAATTCACTCAAACTGGAAATGAAATGTTCTAATGATTTGTGATTCACCTCTGATGAGCTCATGAGCTATAAACACAAAAAAGAAACTAAACAAACAAAAACAAGAGTGAAACCAAACCTCCAACAAGGCAGCTCACTCTCTGGGCAGCTTTTACTTTGAAGGGAATGCCATTGTATTTTGTATATATTCAGTTTGTTTTCTTTGTTCTTTTTAAACATAGTTTAAGAAGCTGTTATTTTCCCTTCTGAAACCTATTTTAATATACTTGACACAATTTTGAGTAGTGCTTTTTTAATACAAACACAAAAAATGAAAAACCCAACAATTATAAAATTGTTCATGTATTCAAATTGCTGACTTGTTGAATGTATTTAAACATTTGTAACACATTAATGTAATGTACATTACACAACATGTACTCAAAAATGCTAACATGTTGTCATCAGTCTGAAAACCTGTTGTCTCCTCAATAAGCTCTATAAAGCATTTTCATTACTTTGACCTTCAGATCAATTGATTGACATTGAAGGAGAGGTCAGAGGTCAAATGTAACGTGATATTTTAAATCTTTAAATGGCACTTTCTATATGTTGACAACATATTCCACACTTAAGTTAAAAGGCTTTTTGTCAATTTTCGACCAATAAATCAGTCAATCTACATCTCTATGAATTCATTTAAAACTTTGGAGCCATTGTGTTTACAGACAGAATGACACGCAAACACAAAAACATAAGTAATGAATACAGGATAACTGAAAGTTACATTTTTTTTATCAATTCAGTAGTACATTAGAATAACTAGTATATGAATACTGTAAACATCTGTATTCATGCATGTTAATAATAATATCATAATAACTGTTTACCTGAGGTAATCCTGTATTTCCTCAATGTGAACCCTGGAGGGCAGTAAACACTCAATACTATGAGCACAGTCATTTTAAGGAGGAGATTTCAAAATAAAATCCTTACTATTTACCTTCCTGTTACTACCACACATGCCAACAAGTGCACAGTGGCAATGAGAGCTCAATGTTTTTATGTTATCTAGATTTATTCATATGAACATATAAACATGTTTCTTCTTGAATGTTTTTTAGCGTGTGAACTGACGGATGCTGCATCCACAGCCGTGCCAAACAGCAGTAAAAGTCATTTCTTTTTTTTATGTTCAGCTTCTCACCTCAGTGAGCAGGAAGGAGAGGGCAGCAAAGGCAAAGGACCAGCCGTACTTATAGGAAAAATAGGCCTCACTGCTCTTCGTCCTGTTCAGCATTTCATCATTTATACTGGAAATGTACAGCACCAGGCCCACCACCAAAGCCAGACCTGAGAGACGGAGAAACTGGATGTTAAAAGAGTAAAAGGGAGACACGACAGGAGATGATCCAGAGAAAGGAGGAGTTGCCTTACCTGAGAGGATAAAGAAGATTCCAGAGACAAATGCCAGGATGGTGCGGTGAGGGCGGACGTGGCCGATGTTGTTGAGGACAAAACCGATGAACATGAAGAAGAGGCTGACCAGAGGGAACGGAGTGGCTGAACGGATCATCTCTGAAGAGGAGGATAAAGAGCAGATGAAGGAACCTGCTGTTTAACCACAAAAACACTAAACAAATGATCGAGCCAAAGAAGCTGAGATATGAAAAAAATACTAAATACTTATAAATAAGGAAAAAAGCAGAATAAAAGTATTTTCATGTGGAAATTGGAAAAAATTACATTTAGATTAGCTTAATATCACAAAGGGAAATTAGGGCCTGTTTTGATCTATTTTAATTATACAGCAGTTTTTTAATTTGTCGTCTTTGATAGAAAATAGTTTTACATTCAAACTAGAGAACCACAGAAGAAAGAGGATGGAGAACAATGAGTCTTGAAATAAAAAAACTAGAATAAAATTCCCCCAAATGGAGCGCTGCACTGGAGCTCATTATATCGACTAAATGGAGTGATTTATCCTTCAGTTAAGTTTTGACATTGAGTTTTACTGAAGGACTGTCTGTGAAGAGGCAATAAGTATTCCAGGGAGGAGCAGGCGGCGACGCGAGGGTTCAGATGAGTCAGACGTATGTGCTCTCACTGCATTCAGACTTCTGAACACGAGCTTATTGGAAAACAAGTTCTCAGACTGAAAAATGCCCCCAGCCTTTAATATAAACAAGTGCTAGTTGTGATTACTTTTTTTTTGCCTAAAGCTGCAGCTGGAGGCGGTGTGTCCTGCTGGTACTTACTGAGCACGTTCACTGTGGACTCTGACGTCAGCTGGACATTCATTGGCATGATGTACTCGATGGTGAAGCAGCGACCTGACTCGTCACCTGCAAAGGAACGAGACAGAAGTGAGAGTGAGACTCATTCGAATTTACCCTCGCAAACATCGGACAAACAGATGTGCAGAACTCTTTGAGGATTAAAAGTCAGCTATTTAAATGACTAGAATTAAAGTGGAGCTTAAAGAAGGTTTAACAATCAGTGAGAACAGAAGCAAAAGGCTGAAACAGCCAGAGAAGAGGTCGGCATGTGGGCAGAGGCATTTTGAGAGACACATGGCAGCCAAAGAGTCCTAAATAGAAATCTGTGGGAGAATTCCTGCCCCATATAACTGACTTAGTGACAATCATATGACACATACTGACACAGGCTCACAACAGTTTTAGATGTGGTGGCAGGGATATCTACTCATTATTTTTGCTGAATGACGTTTGCTCAGCTGCTCTTGGATGATCAGAAATTTCATAAATGAGCTGTAAATGAACTTATAATGTTGTGTAGTAGAAGTCTACCTCATAAGGGGAAAAAACCCTTTTAAAACATATTTTGGGGCAAAATTGTCAAACTTGTGAAATATTTTTTGTTTGTTTGTTTGTTTGTTTTTGAGCAGATTTGTTTGGTGATTCTGTGCATGCTTTCTTTATGTGAATGTGACCATTTAAATGAAAACAAGCTTTAAAATAATAGCTTGGTCGTGGGACACTTATCCATTGTAACCAAAGGTAGTTTTGAGACAGGAACTAGTTCCTCTAGTCGTTCCTGTGATGACCGAGTGTCTGTATGTGGGAATGTGTTGTTTTGTCTTATTGTGCTACTTATTTTCCACTGTACTCACTTAGACCTTCTCACTGTGGAGTCTTGGGACTCACATAGGGTAATACGGACATTTACAAAATGCTGTGAATACACAAACTACCCAGATGATTCTAGACAAAATATATGGACAAAAGTACTGAGCCATCCCAAATACAGAAGCTGCTCAGCCATGGAAACCCATGCCGTGAAGCTCCCGGTGCACAGCTTTTGTGCTGATGTTAATGCCAGAGGAGACCTGGAATGCTGTAGGTACTGCATCAGCAGAGGTTAGGGTACTTTTACACATTATGTAACCCTGTTCTATAATTTCACATGTCTGTCACGAAGAGTAAAAGCAGTGTTACTAACATAGAGAGGGACCAAAAGAGGACACGAGAAGGTTGGACAGCTACAGCTGATGGTACAAAAGATTATCTGATGTTTTTGAACAACATGGCTATCTTGTTATCTTGTTACAGTGACAGCTGTAACAAGATAACAAGATTCAAACCTTCACTAGCGTCAAGATTGGAGTGACTTTGTCCAAAATTGTCAGTTTTTGCATGTTCTGATTCCCAAAGAGGAGCGACAGTAGCATAACCTGATGAAAATTGATCACAGTGCAGAACACACAGTACACTGCAGCTCTGACCTTGATAGTCACGTATAAGTAGAACATATCCACTACTTCACTGCAGTGATATTCCCTAATGGCCTTTTTTAGTTTGATAATGCTCTAAAATGCTACACAGTCATGACGTTGTGCAGGACAACGTCACACAGACACAAGGACTCATCCTCTGTCTCCTCATTGCTCTTTTTATCACTTTTACTTGTACTCGACACTTACTCACAAGCTCTCTTTTCCACTCACACACACAGTGATGAAGTAATTGTGAATGTGTGTGAATATGAATGTTGGTGGTTTACATGATGATACATCACTGTGACAGCTTGCTGCTGTCGCCACCTTTACTGTAGAGATGATGAAGATCTTGAATGTGAGAGAGTAAAATCCAGTGGCGTTATCTGTTCTACACTTTTGATTCATCCATGACTAACTGACAAATTTCAGGAGCACAGAGATAGCCGTACCCACATATTTCCTTAATTTTTAAAATCTAGTCACTAACCAGCCAAAAAGCAGACTCTCCAGAGGCCAGAGTGCAACGAGGTCTTGATGTCAGTGCTCTGGTTCAGAGGCATAATGACTCCCTCCTCCAGGTAGAGCCAGTAGTCGGTGCTCACTGCCACTCCCAGCAGCCCCAGGCCACTGATTGCAAAGACACTGCTCAGCAAAGTCAAGGCCTTCCTGCTGCATGCACTCATGGCCACAGCAGGGTGAGCTCCAGCAGCTGGTGTAAAATACAGAATAATCCAAGCAGCAAGCTGGAGGAGAAAAAGGGAGATGGATGTGGCACTTTAAAAGAAGCTGGAAACAGAAACCACCAAAAAAGATGCTTAAAATAAAAATAATAAAAATAAAAAAAAAACGTTAAGAAAAGAAACACTAAGAAAAAAACAAACTATAACCTCTAAAAAATACGACCAAACAAAAGTTTAAAAAAAATCCTGTGACATATAAAATGTGAATTTTTATTTATTTTTAATAAAATTCAAAATGTTATTTACACAATTATGACAAAAAAAAACCCTAAAAAGCCTGAACCACAAAATAATTTCCAGAAAATTCTATTTATTGAACCTTCTGACAAGTAAAAACAAGTGGTCATTAATTATAATTATTAATTTGCATATATGAGTTTTAATTTAAGTTATATTTTAACTAGCATTTTTTTTCTTTTGTAATCTACTGCTTAAAATATATATATATTGTGCAATTTATTTAGGATTCTGTTTGTGGGTTTTGTTTTTGTTTGTTTGTTTTTTTTAATAATGTAGAGGTCTCAAAAACTCTTACAGGGTTAAAGGTTGAGAATACTATTATTAGCATGAACCTAATTAGCTTAGCATAAAGAAACTGGGAAATCAGCTCCTGTGACTGGCTACAAGCAACTAAATCTGCCTTCCACTATTTTGTAATTCATGTATCGGTTTATGAAAATTAGCTTGTTCTAGACTATTTATTTCAACTTCTTGATAAACAGACTGCCGCTCACTGCCTTGTTTGCAGCTAGCTGCATTTAGCTGAAGCTAGTATAAGACTGAAGACTGGGGGAGGACACAGTCTCTCAGTCTGTAACATCAGGACTTTGACGCAGTCTACAATGCCAGCTATGTTTAGTTAACTTTGTGGATTTGTTGAGTTTCCTTTGGTATTATTGTTTTACCGTCTGAGTTTAGCATGTTTTTAACATGGTTTTGTGTTGCTAGCAGCTGTGTTTTAATATTCTTTTCATTGTTCATTGTGCATATTCCTAGTTTTTACTTGTTTTGTTTAACAGCGCTTTGTGATTACTATATGTTTCACACCTGGATGGAAACAAGCTAGTTATTCATCTCTCCCTCCCCCCCCCCCAATATTTGTGCAAAGCTAAGGTAACTGCACACTTCAGGATGTGCTGGTTGTATTATTTGTTTATTGTTTTTGCTGTTTATGAGTAAAAATTTCAGGCTAATATCACAAAATCTGGAGTTGAGTTGAGTTAAGTTGAGTTAGATATCATGAAATTTCAAATTACTCAGAAGTAAACTGAAGTTTTGAGAGAGTCGGTATTGTGGGACTCATAGCTTCAAATTTTGAGTTATTTTATTGGCAGAAACAAGCTTCCTTAAATAAAGAGTACGCGGTTCATGATGGAGTTAATGTTTATATTTCATCAGTCTGGCAGCTTTCCCAGTCTCAATTCATTCCATTAAAGAGCAATGTTCAGATTCATAAAACACCACCATAATTTCTAAAATCTTTGCATATTTATGTAAATACAAACTTCAACAAAGAGGTTTCCAGAGGTGGGACCAAGTCATTGTTTTGCAAGTCTCAAGTAAGTCTCAAGTCTTTATCCTCAAGTCTCAAGTCAAGTCTCAAGTAATGTCAGGCAAGTCAGAGTCGAGTCTCAAGTCACTGGTGTAAAAGTCCGAGTCAAGTCACAAGTCTGAAACTTTGAATTTCAAGTCCTTTCGAGTCTTTAAAAAAAAAAATGAAAAAAGCATGTTGCAGTTATGCTAAATGTAAATATTAGACCATGTAATTTTTAAATCTGTGTTTTTCTCAACACATGACAAAATAGTGAACTTAGAAAATATACACAAATTGTGAAATTGCACCTCTTTAAAATGCAGCTCAATTAAACCTAGCTCCAAGAATAATTTTCACCGACAGTTCTGAGATAAGCTGCATGTTATTCTTGGATGCGGTTGTAGGACCGGCTTTAAAATCGCATGACAAAAATATCATACACATTAAAAAAAACTGCATCACCAACGTAGCCTGGACAACATTTGCTAGTTAGATGAAGTCAGCTATCTCATCGTAGCATATTTATATGCATATTTATAATTATACGGTTCTTGGAGTGAGTGCATACACTCGTGAAGTTTAGTAACTTCCGGTCACTGCAACAAGCCCAGGTACAGTTTACCGACGGATGGGTACAGGACCTTGAAATGCACCGTGTAGAACGAAAGACCATCGTACGTATCATAAGTTTACCAGTCTCACAAATTGTCTTCATAAATACACATTCGTTAACCGTTTATTAATAGGACCTTTGAGCTCAACGGTAATTAATTAGTAGTGGAAATAATTTCTGGTAGCATCACAGAAATGTAGCAGTGACAATAATACTGTATGCTGTAATCGTACTGGGCAATTAGTGATACAAAAAACCTGTTTTATCCTGTGAATAAAAGTATATGTTTTTGTCAATGTACCATAATAACAGAGAGCGAAACGCAATATTGTGTCAGGACAATTCACTATTTATGCACAATAAATAAAGGAGCATAGCGCGACAATTTCTGTTCAGCGCCAGACTTGCTTGTAACCTATATCACCAATTATGTTATGAAAATGACGTATTAACTACTAAAAAACACTGACCTTCGTGTAAATGCTTGGAGCAGACTAACCTGTGAGCTGGAGTGTTCTGGGACGTTATATTTGGTCTTTGAATGGCTGCAATCCAGGCCATCCGTCGCCTCTTTGTTACTTCGGAAACATGGCTCGAACAATTTCTCTTCAACGACGTAATCCGATAACAACCGATCTCTTTACCCGTCGGCTTCCCGTGGCTGTCATGCGACCGGCTATTGCAGTTAATAATACAACAGCTTCTTGACATTTTTGTGTTTCTTTTTATCGCTGTGTGACTGATTTCAATTGAAAGCCTGCGTGCGCTAGTACCTCTTGCCACGAGTTCCCAGAATCCTTTGCGGTTTTACCCCTGAATGACGTCACATTTTCAATCTCTATATAATATGCATGTTAAATTTTATATTTGGGGTGAAATATCAAGTCTTTTCAAGTAAACCGGTTCAAGTCCAATTCAAGTCCCAGGTCATTGGTGTAAAAGTCCAAGTCAAGTCACAAGTCTTAGAACATTTTTTCAAGTCAAGTCTAAAGTCATAAAATTAATGACTCGAGTCCACACCTCTGGAGGTTTCCATTACAGAAACTGTGATGGTGCTTGAGGTGTGTCGCTGTGTGCCCCTTGACACTTTCAGAGAGAAATCAAAATAGAGAAAGAGTGGAAAAACATTGTAGCATTTTTTTTCTTTTTACATTTGACTCCAAGTTTCATTATCACAGAAAATACTAATTCAGTCACAAGAATTAACTATCCAACCTCCCACAAAAAGGAAAATGAAGTGTGATTCAATAAAACCTGTTTGAGCCTCCAGGCAGAGGTACATTAAATGTGTCGCAGTCTGCTACTATGAATACAAATGGTCACTTTATCTGAAATCCAAGACGAGCTTCTGACATTTTACGGCCATGAATCCAACAGTGCAAGCCAGCACTAGGATCTGGCCGACTGATAACATAATGAGACATCATCTGAAGAGACAAGGTGATGATTTACATCCCATTTGGGAACCCCATGTGAATAATCTCCGGGTGGTGATAAGGGGGAAGGATCAAGTAGAGGACAGATATTAAAGGGGGCTAAATAGTAGCTAATTCACAGCATATTTATGAAACAGTTTTGCATAAATAGGAATATTTTCCCTCTACAAGCACATTAATCAGCATAAAGACTTCTTTTTGTTGCCCCTTGAGCAACTAGAGTTTAAGCTGCTAAAAAAGCCAGTGTCTGCTCTTTAAGAGATCACATTTTATCAGTAGAAACACCCTCCATATCATCTAAATCATCCCCCAACAAGGTCACCTCATTTACTCTGAAACAGCCAATATTCATATATCACAAGTCAGACTGTTATCCAGTACCATCCAGAGCATTTAATCACGTATTTTATTACTTAGTGACAGCAGCGTGCTGACAGATATTAAAGGATCAATACACAAACCGGGAACACTGCAATTACACGGTCAGGGTTGAAAACACAGAGACCACCAGTACACCTGCAATCAGCATTATTTTAAGTAGAAATAGAAATCAAGATATTTGTGCAAAATCTGCTTCACTATAGGTCACATTTTTAAAAAACAAACAAACAAACAAAAAGGTGAGTAAACAATAAGTGGACACTGGAATTCTTCAAATATGCAGTTATATCTTTCTGAAATAGTAATAAAGGAAAAGATTATTGTACAAATATAATGTAAAAAACACATACTGGGTTTCTACATGACTATTATAATCTGTCATTACTTCACAGGTTAAATTCCTTTAGAGGGATGGAAAAAACACTCCTTTTAGCATTATCGCTCCATCACATGTCAGTGCACAATATTCACACTTCACTTATCAAACATGAAGGAGCTCTTTCATCCACAATCAACACTAAGCGTCCTCAAACGTCTCTTCTTATCCAAGATTGAACTCTGACCATGAAGGTTATAAGCACAGTTTCATTGTTACTCCTATTAAAACCAAACATGTTGTCACAATGAAGTAAACAGCTAAGATATGGGTACTTAGTGAGCTAAGGAGTACTGTGTGTATAGACTTGTGTAGGAATATTAGACTCCAACTCAATACTCAAATGAAACAGATCATTGCAGGTAACTGGAATCAAGGATTAAAAATAGTTG
Organism: Haplochromis burtoni; assembly: GCF_018398535.1. Taxonomy (NCBI): domain Eukaryota; kingdom Metazoa; phylum Chordata; class Actinopteri; order Cichliformes; family Cichlidae; genus Haplochromis; species Haplochromis burtoni. The sequence goes on from NW_024582442.1 coordinate 454,444, forward strand.
ACAATTTTAGATTAAAGCTGTTGATTAATTTAAATAGAGAGAGAGACTTTATCACACGCACCTGTTTATGATCCGTCTGGCTCTTCCTGCACTCGGAGCAGAGATTGCGCCCAGAGTTGTGAATTAAAACCTCACTCCTGCAGTTTGCCCGCTGAAGGTCTGACTTACGGAGGAAGATCGGCGTTGCTCCGTCGAGTCGGTCACGAATTCGTTCGGAAAACTGTGTAATCTTTGGGTAGAGAGATAACGCATTGCAGACACAGTCCGTGAGATAAACTGAGACGGACCGCTGGTCCCGCTCTCTGCTGCGTGCTTTCAGAGAGAGAGAGAGAGAGGGAGAGAGGGAGAGAGAGAGTTGCATTGTTGATGTTGTGGAGAGAGAGACCTGCTATCAAAGCGAGTCCACTCCACTGCTAATGAGCCAACTGGTCAAAGCTTTGATTAACTCTCTGCGATGAATCAGTGAATTTAAGTCAGTGTGATGTCCTTTACATAAACTCACTCTGTTTCTATCAGGACCAAGGACAGCTCCAATCAGAAAAGGATAGAGTAGTTTATGTTCTGTAATGAAATTCTTTACAGATCCACGTTGTATATTATAAACTAGCATTTTATCCATTTATGGTCACGTCTTAAAGAAAACACACCTCCAATCAGGGATGGAAAAACTACCTTGATTATATTCTCACATTATTCGAACAACTAGTCGTTTCTTCTGCTGTAAAATGGTCTCTGTGATTCATATACACTCTCTGGCCACTTCAATAGCTGCACGGAGGATGTGTACACTGTGGTCATAAACGGACGCATCTGTACTCAGGTAGGCTGCGTGTTTAAAGTTTAAAGTACTCAGTTGGTGCCAAAAATTTGGTGCTAAAAAGTATCCGCCACATTATTTCACAAGCAGGCTGAACTATAGATACATGACATGTAATACATTTCATGTTGTTTACTCTAAATTCTGACCCTATAGCTTCGGACTTTGACAAGCAGAAATCCAGACTCATCAAACCGGGCGCCATTTTTCCAGTCTTCTATTCTTCAGTTCTGATGAGCCCATGTGAATTATACACCCCGTTTCCTGTTCTTTGCTGACAGGAATGGCACTTGTTGCCATCTTCAGCTGCTGTACTCCCTCCGCTTCAAGTTTCGACGCGTTGTGCGTTCAGAGATGCTCTCCTGCATACCTTGGTTCTAACAACTGGTTATCTGAGTTACTGTTAGCTTCTTGTCAGCTCAAATCAGACTGTCAGTTCTCCTCTGACCTCTGGCATCAACAGGGCTTTTGTTTTTCAGAGCACTGCAACGTCTATAAGTCTAAACGTGCTGCCCTATGATGGGCTGATTAGATATTTACAGTGTCCAGATGAACCCAATAAAAGCGCCAGTGGCACTAGTTGGTTCAGTTTTTTGTTCTGCCTCTTTGTTAGCAGTCTAGTGACCACAGATTTTATGATATCGTTTTTTATGGATCATCTTCAAACTTCACAACAGTATTCGAGGCCTTGGGGAACATGAGTACCTTGGTTGGCTAAGCATTTGACCCTCGATCATGTTGCAATAAAAACATAAAAAGGTTTAGTACAGCACTTGCCCTTTGGGGGGAGTTGCGCTCTCTGAGTCTTTCTTGTATACTGTGATAGTGGAACAAAATAAACATATACAGTACAACATGCATAATTCAATCACTGGTAATTTAATCTCCTTTTCCTCAAGCCAAATAAGGGTGGCGGTGACATGATTAAATTGGTAGGAAATAAATAAAAAAACAAAAAGCTGTCTTTTCTTTTATGCATTATTTATTGTGAAATAAAGTCAAATGGGGATTGGTGGAACAAAAAGGTTAAAAGGTAAAGAAAAAGCATAAAGTAACACAAGTAACAGTGTTGAATTTGTACTTAACCGACCTCTGTAAAGTGTAAAGTGTAAAACTGTAAAGTTTTGCTTGTAAAAGCTTTTAAACCACACGCCCGTGCCATCCAGCTTCTGTCAGGTGCAGTGTGTACAAAACACACAGCGATGTGAAAACAATGCGGCATAATGTCATTCATGCGCTTGCTACTTTAGGCATTTCAGTGTGAGACAAAAATACTATGAGGCAAAAGTGAGAACCAGGAAATTTACTGCAATAACTTGAGCTGTGAGTCACACTGCCCGAGTGTAGGCCTGTGGTATGCCACCGCTATTAACTCTGGCAAAGGAGAACTTAAACCATAAAATCTAAACCTAAGGTAAGAAAACAAATGAATGATATCCAGTAGGTCAAATTACCCTCCTTCAAAGCAAGAGAAAGCCTGCGTGTGCCGTTGACATTTGACATGATGTAAACGCAGATTAACACGTGACCACTAAGAGCTACGATACAGAGTTAGAAGAAAAAGTCCACAATGAAAAAGAGCGAAGGAATATTTTCATTTTCATACTTTATTTATGCACAGTATCCGTCATACCACAAATAACAGAGGAACGAGAAGAATCAGGTTAACAAAAAGCAAGGGCAGTGAAAGGAAACATACAAACATCCCTGTGGCTCTAACTGTAGCCTGTAGTGGTTCTGTACCCTGACTAGCCCAACTTATGATGATCTCTGTTAAGGGGTTGTGTTTGTTTTTAAATCCCTCTTTCAGTTCAGATTCTCAATGTGAGACATGTAAACACGCAGATTAAACGTAGAGATCTCATTTTGGTCCTGATATATGTGACAGCTGCAGGGCTTAAAAGCTGTGGTAAAAAGTCTTTCTTAATTTGGCAGTTCATTTTGAAGATTCACTGTTTTAATTTGTACATATTGGTAATTAAAACACAAACAAAAAAACCCCAAAGAAATACAGAAATAAACAAACTGCTTGACGCACCTGACTGAAATCAAAAAAAGACTGTTTGGCACCGGTAAACAAAAAGCCATTAGAAGCAATTTACACACATTTGTCTGCTTATATTTCAGCATTTTAGCCAAACAGGTCCAGCTACATGACAGCGAAACTGGGAAGAGACATGAAAGCGCACGATGCTGCTTGGACTGGGATGGTGGGGGTTTGTCTAATTCTGCGCGGTAAGGTGGGAAACTTCATGCTCCACACCAGGCATCTCTGTATTTCATGCAAGGGGTCGTTCTCATGCTTAGATCAGGCCTCGCCTCACGCATGCACACACGATATATATAAAGAATGGACGTATTTCGGCCCCGCAGGAAGGGCTCTGAAATCCTCATTAGCATTAACGTGGTTTAGTTACATAAGGAGTCAGCCCTGAGACGACCAAGGCAAGAGGGCATTCAACGGTTCCACGCACAGTAAGTGCTGCATATTCTCTATATGACACTGAGTAGAAAACAATGGATAAGTAGTGGAAATACATATAACAAGGTTTGCTGATACCAAAGCTACCAAAGATTCAGCCAAATGTTATATATCTCTTCTTAGGGCTAATCTAAACATAGAAATGTCCGAACCGTCTACGGTAATAAAAGCACATTCAGTTCGTAGTATAAAATCTGCAAGTAGCTCGTCGCTTCGAAACATATTTACATAAAAGACCCCCCAGAAACGAATAAATAAAACAAAAACACGGTCGACTCACGACAGAGGGGTTAGACGTCGCTCTGAACGTAAAAGCTGTCTTTTAAACAGAACATTAAAACAGGGACAAACCCCCTTTTTTTTGTTTTTCCCAATTAGGACCCTCTCTTTAGAAGAAAACGTACGACAGTTATATATCAACGCTGTTTATATCGTAATACTAAACTTTACAATGATACCAGACGTGTAATGCATCCTAGAGTCTACTGCTCGTACAGAGTCAGAAAATAAGCATGCAACAGAGATTTGCTTTGTGCATATGGAAAATAGCATCGTTATCATTCAAAACACTGCGACTTTTTAGCCACACTTTTCTGACCCTATAGCCACTGTAGGCAACATCTGTTGCATTGAAAAAACCTAGACAGTTTGTAACTGTAGCACAGTTTGATTCAGCTTCTCCATGTCAGGTTAGGTATACTGTAGTTTTACATGAGCTACAAAACAACAGATACAAACAGCCCCTATTTAAGGGTTTCGGTTATTTTTTTTCACTGGGAAAAAAAGGCCAGAGGAGGAAGAGTGGAGAAAAAACACTACAAGGACAGCAATAGAAATGTGTTATTCCACTTCTACTTTGGCACTCATGTAACAGTATACTACCTCTTTTTTTGTTTGTTTCTTTTAGTATATAAATATAATTTACACATGTAGCAGTTCAGAAGTAGATAAAGCCGGGACAGAGCAGAAAAAATAGGTTCCGTATTTGTTGTGCATTGCAGCTCTTTGTGTGGTGACATGGGGGAAGCATGAGAGGTGGGATGAGCGGGAAAACTGATTAAATACCTAAAGAGATAGTAACTGATACTGACACACATTTGTTCACAAGGTAAAGGCTGCGGGTCTGGAAAAAGAGGCAGAGAGTTAGAATAAAAGAACAGACTGTGAGATGGTTGGGAAAGCGATTCTCTTTAGATTGTACATATATGGTTTTCACACTTTGCTCCTCTCTCCTCGGTCATTTCTCGATGCGGGTGTTGATAGCTAGTAGACGGAGCACTGCGGAGGATGAATCGAGTCTGTTGACAGCGGGGTGTTTGGTTGAGACCGGAAGGAACCTGTATACAGTGACAGTCATTCTTTTTTTGTGTGGTTTTCCTTCTTTAAAATCTCCGTTCTCTCTCTCCTCATACCACGCTGTGCAGGGATGGATGGAGGAACTGAGGGTTGATGTAGGAAAAGCCGGCGAACTCGCCCTGGTCGATGTTGGCAATGACCAGCTGGTCCGGAGGGGTGAGAACGGGTTGGGTACGCGTGAAAAACTTGTCAAAGTTTTCTGCTCCTTTGCCGCACTGAAAGAGATAAAAAAAAAAAGGGATGTCAGATGCAGAAAAGGGTCAGTTATCTTTTTGATCACCGGGCAGTAAAAAGCTGGTTAACAGTAACAGGATTGGAGTGGCATGATGAAAGGCGCTTCCTCGCTTTCGTTAGAAAGCTTCACAACAGTCCCAGGGAAGGGGTGCAGGAAAATGTCAAAGCCTGATGTGTAGCCGGGCAGATGCTGTAATTAGATTAGGAGCTAACCCTAAGCACCCACAGTGGAGGTCATTAGCATCGGTTTGTGGCCCCGCTCGGGGCTTTCATGTGTCTAAGCTGCTGAATATATATACGGTTATAGCCGTGTGTTGTGCACAGTCACGACACTTACAGGAAAATGAGATAAATTCACTCTGAATGAATAATCCACAACAAAAACAAACCTGTAGTGCATTTCAGCGCCTGCTGTTCCCAACGCATTTTCCTCAGGAGACATATCAGCATGTGAGGCATTTTCAGCTTCTTCTATAATATTACAGAAGCCAAACCATAAAGGCTCAGATGGAGGCTTTGTTTGGCAGTCCCTTCAGACCAATTAATGACACAGTGTATGAGATCACAACTGTGATACACCGCATAGCCCCCTGAATGGATGGATCTGCTTTTAGCAGTGTTTTCCTCCCCCTTGTGTGAGCAGAGGCAGACACATCCGCTGTGCAACCCGGCATCTATCAGGGCCTTTGTGTGGAAGTGAAGGGGAACTCTGCTCTTGGAGAGCTATTTTTAATCATTGGTGGCAGCGGTTGTGTTGCTTCAAGCGCTGTAGGCAGCGAGGGGATGGAGCACGTGGGAGTCCACAAACAGAGAATGGAGCGTTTGTGGTGACAGCAGGACGTTTAGGTGTCAGCAGCAGGCAGCGGGGCAGGTGGCTGCAGCTGGGATGCAGCCTTCAGTTCTTCAGAGTGCATATAAACCACAACACCAGCTGGAGGTGAACGAGAATACAAACAAAAGACGAGTGTTCGTTTTTTATGTTTGTGTTCTTTAGAATTGTTTAGGTCCCACTCTGCAAGATTTATTTGAATTTATTGTTTTTTTGTGGGGCTTTTTTGTCGAAAGGTGAATAAAACCCCCAATAAATAATTCAACGTTGCTGCGTTTGCGATCATTTGTGATATTATACTAGACCATGTAAACACCAATCAAATCTTTCTGCATCTGGAAATATTGACCTGAAGGAACAGATTTCACGAAATGCAACATAGAAACAAAAAAATACAACAAAAGGGGTTTTTTCCGTTTAGCTCAGCTGGAGACATGTATTGATAAAAAGAAGCTGAGGCAAAGATGAAATGATAGAACGTGTCACTAAATGCACAAAAAAATATATGTTTTAAAAAAGCACCAAACAAACTAATTCACCTCCAAGTATGTGTTGAATTCATAAAATTCTACTAACACATAAAATCACATAATAAGTAATTATCTGGGAAATTTCCAGAATAAAACAAAAATATATTAACGCATTAGTGCCAAATATTATAGGAAGGATTAAGCAAACTGACAGTGCAGGTTGTATTTCTGGGCTTTTTCACTCATTTTCAGTGATGTCCTTGTACCCGAACATTTTCAGGGGAATATTTTTAATTTTTTAATCCATTTAACTTTGACCTATAAATGATTTAAGTGTTAAAAATGGGCATCTAACTCAATGAACGAAGCAGTGTTTTGTTTACAAATTACAGACAACTTGGCAGATAATTCATTTTAAATGTAAATCAGTAGCATCCAGGCTTACTTTTCCAAACTTTTGGTTCAAATCATCACCAATATGCATGGAGGAGGTCAGGATGGAGTGGCTGCATTTCAGCCAGCGATGTTGGGAATTTTGTCAAAATTGTTCGAATTATTAATTTTTGATGCACTATGCAATGCAAATCTGAGAAGCAGAAGAAGCGTGGGATCATCTTGACAGAGAACAGAACAAAAGGCAGCCAACATTCAAAGAAAAGCTTTGAATGTCTTTCAAGAAGCCTCGAGAACTATTCCTGAAGACTAATGAAAGGAATGACAAGAAAGCTGAGAGTTCAGACTATGTTTAAGAATAAAGGTGGTCAAACCAAATGTTGACTTTCAAGGTCGTTAGAATTACACAAATTCTTTCTTAGCCTTATATACTGGATTTTCATGCATGTTTGTATATTTTATTAGTTGCAACTATTTCCAATTTTCCTAGTAAAATATAAAGAGATGAGGGGTGGCTTAAGACTTTTGCACAGTACAGCTTCAGTGTTGTTCTTTCATGTTGGAAGCACACTCAGCCTTCACTCACCACTTTGGGTTTAAACGGTGGCTGGATCTCTCTGTTGGCCAGGCGCTCCCAGTCGATGCGTCTGAAGAAGGCCTGCTCTCTGATGTCTCTCTCACCCTCCGGGCCACAGCCGAGACGCTTTGAGGGGTGCTTGGTCATCAGCTGGTGACAAACGGAGGAAGAAAAAGAAGAGATGGAGGCAGCTTGAGGGGAAGAAGTTAAAAATAGGAAAGCAGGAGGACTGTGAAAGGATCTTAAAAACGTAAATATAGAAATGGCATATTTTGAATCCTTGCTTCCATCGGCAACATTACGCAGAGCCAGACTGACACTCAACCAGCTTATATATAGTTACAAGCAATCACGCCACCTTTTCATCGCTGCTTTTTTTTTCTGAATCAACAGCCGCTTTTAATTTCAACTGTGAATCATTTGTTGCAAATGAAATGTGAAGAAAACAATAAGAGGGGTCAGGATAGTCTCTCTCGTCAGCGGCTCTGAGACGATGAAAGATATTTATAGTGGCGGGACGCAGCCACAGGATGCAATATCATAATAAATGAAGGCGGGTGTGTTATTAAAAACTCAATCAGACCGCGCTTGAATCTTAATAGAATTGTCTCCGGTTTCTAAATTTGCTGTGAAAACTCATTTCCATGTTGGTAAACAATCATAATAATGACGACCTTGATGCCAACTTGACTGTGATGATGTCAAAGTCCCCAGGTGTGAGAAAAAACCCCAGGTGGTCACTAAATAAAGGGTTAGTGTTGAAAGCCATGGAAATCGGTGATTTGGTGCATTTTTCCACATAAATGTTAGTGTGAAAAATTATTTCCTGCTACAGTGAAGCAGCATATTCTTAAAAAGGATCCTTAAAAATGACTGGTAATATTTATAATGTATTTACATCACTGTGGGCCGTGTTGCTAGGCAATCACAGCGTACACAAGTCGGATTGCTTCTAGTCACCGATTTAAGAAAATGCAAAAAAGCTTAAAAGTAGCTTAAAGTTGCTTGTTTGGTGTAATGGTGTGTGTCTGGTTCAAGAAACAAACCCTGACGATGACAAGTTGTACTGCTGTTACCAAAACTGGTTCAAACTGGGAGTCATTTTCCAGGCGTGGAGGGTGTAATGAAAAACATGGGACACATTTGCTGTTGCAGTGTTCTGTCTCTACAGTTTTTTTATTGCACTTTTATCAAAGTGCAATAAAAAACTGACTGGAGATCCCATGAGGAAGAGCATTTAAAGCAATGTTTTTTTTAGCTACAACATGCTTGTACCATATTGGATCCCCTTTTGCTTTAATTCTTTGTCGCATAGATTCAAAAAGGTGTTGGAAACACTTTCGTGTTGACATGATGGTATCACCCAGTTGCTGCAGATTTGTCGGCTGCACATGCTTGACGAGAATCTACCGTTTCACCACATCCCAAAGATGCTCTACTGGATTGAGATCTGGTGACGGTGGGGGTCATTTCAGTACATTGCATATATTGTCATGTTCAAGATTATTTGAGCTTTGTGACATGGCACCACCACGCTGGTGGAAGCGGTCGTGGTCAGGAATAATTTTCAGGTAGTACTCAGGTGTGGCGTTTAAAAGATGCTCAGCTGAAACTAAGGTGGAAGAGTGTACTAGGAAAAATATCCCCCTCACCGCTATATCACCACCAGCAGGAGGAATCACCGATAAAGCAGGATGAATCAAGGCTTTCTTGTTGTTTATATCAAACTCTGAGCCTAATATCAGAATAGTGCAGCAGAAACTGAGACTCAGACCAAGCAACAGTAACAAGCTGTACCCTTCATATTTTTTGTTGACAGGAGTGGAACACGATGTAGTCGTCTGCTACAAGTTTCAACACGTTGCACATTCAGAGATGTTTTTCTGCAGCTTTTGAAGTAGCTTGAGTCTAACGAATGACTATTTCAGTCATTGCTCACAGGATATTTTCTCTTTTTCTCTGTAAATCTACATTTCTAAATGCTCTGAGTTAATGCCATGTTATTGCTGATTAGGTATTCCTGTTAATGAGCAGTTAATGAAGTGGTTAGTGAGTTAAATCTGCAATAACTGTACAATGCTATCACGTCAATATGGACCAAAATCTGTGAGGAATGTTTCCAGGATCTTGATGAATCTATGACATGAAGAAATAAGGCAGCTCAGAAAAGGAGGTCCAATTTCTGTTTTCTAGTTTGATCACTCATGTCTGACATGCCTCTGATGTTCAGTGTTTGGGTTCTCAGCAGCACGTAACACCAACTTAGAGTGGATAAAAATAATAATACTATACACTAACTACGATAACTATAAGTGTCCAGTAAGTATGTCTACAATGGCAGCAAACAAGTAATTACTGTATAGCAGCTGCTCCAGGGTAGAGCAGTGGACTCTCTCTGAGAGCAACGTTTGAGCTTAAGGGGTTAAAAGCTTTTGTGTCCAACAGATCAGACAGGATTCTTTGTTTCATGATTTGAGCTTTGATAAATATAACATAATATTTTTTCATTAAATCATACCCGACTCTTGCACACGACAGCTACTGAAACCAGCTTTCTGTTATATCCTATATCATTATACCCTGGAGGTTCAGCTACCAGTAGCAGAGCAGTGTCCTGTGAAGTGAGATTAATGACTTACCGAGCTGTGTCGAGCTTAAAGCCAGAGTTTTCTGTGGCTCTACCTGGCTAAACCTTTTTACTGTGGATCTGGTACTAATTGAATCTCAAGCCTTCTGCTCAAGGAGTTCTCTTAACAAATAAACAGATTTAGCAAAGAAGCAGGAGCCTTTTATCTGAAGTCCTTTGGCCTTTTACACAATACTTACTCCTTTGCAGATGGACACAGCTTCTTTAGACATGGACTTGGGGTAGGACACGTTGTGCTCCATGATAGACTGGAAGAGCTCGTCCTCGTCTTCTCCATCAAACGGCGGCTGAAGAGAACAGAAGCAGTGTCGGAGAGTTCAGACAAAAGATGATGATGATGATGATGATAATGAGGATGACGATTTGCAGCTTGTTATGTGGAAGACACTTAGACGGCAACTTTGGCAGGTGAAGGTGATTCGCTGTGGTGTTAAGTGTGTTATGAGGCGTCGCTATCTCTGTAAGCTGTTGTTGTGCTTACGGTTCCTGTGTGGTTCACTCCAGGTTACTCAAAGCAGCGACTCGTCTTATGAGCAGTAAACAAACAGCAAATCCTGGTATAACAGTTTATGTGATTGTTTTCAAGCATGACCCACCTAAACTAAGAAAAATGTCTTCCTCCAAACGGTTGCCTGGAAACTGGAAACCTTTTATTCACATCTTAAGTATCTGAGCCAAGGTAACTTGCGATTTCTTTTTCCAAGGACACACACTGGTTATAATAATAAGACGAAATATTGCAGTGCTTTGCTGCAGTCACTTTTAATCTTCAATCAAAACCAAACTCTCTGTATTCACAGAGATATTGTGAGGCTTCTCACTATTCTCTATCATTTCTGAGCATTGCGAAGATAATTACTTGTCATTCCCCCCGTCTCTCTTTTTCTTCAACAAATTGCTCGTCTTTCATTAATACAGCTGGAGCCACTTCAGCTAGCTGCTGTTTCCGTCATCAGTTAATCTGATTACTATGCTAGCCGATCTTAATTAATTAATTTTCATCTAAAATGTCAGAATATAGAGAAGGAGAAAATGCCCCACAGTTTCCTAGAGATTGAAGGCACATCTCGAAATCTCTTTGTTTAAAGCAGATGGTCAGTGGCGTAGTACAGGAGCTCATCGGGCTCATCATGCCTCAAAACTCACAGGTTACTAGAATGCGTGGAGTAAAGAAAGAAAGTGATAAGCTTTGTTGCTTTGTGGGAAGAAAAAACTCTGGAAACTCTGGCAGAACCAGGAGGAGGGTCAGCCATGTGTTCCATCCAAAGTGGGATGGAAGCTAGCTTTCCTAACAAGACCAGGTTTTCCAGGGGAACAGCCAATAAGACTTCAAGAAATCAGAGATCCAAATGACTGCAGGAAACGCTTTGAATGCCGGCTGTGCTTGAGTGGCAGCTAATATTAAAATGTGAGCTATATCTGATTAACTTGCAACAGGTTTAAGCACAATTTTAAGAATACATCTGTAAGTACAACTGGTGCATGAAAAACAACGCATTACCTGTCCTGCCAGCATCTCGTACAGAAGAACTCCATAGGCCCACCAGTCCACTGATTTCCCATAAGGCTGGTATGCTATAATCTGAAAGTAATGAGAAAAGAAAATATATTCAAAAAGTGGAATAACTGTGAGGGCATGAAGCAACAACATCCCTGCTGTCAAAATCCTTTTCTAACCTGCCTTTATTCTGTCACTGCTGCTCGACTCTGTGCAGCAAAAGGTGACGACTGCAGTGTTGTACTGTATGCAACCAAAGGCAGACACAGTGAACGTATCAGAGAAAAGTGAACAAGCAAATCAACCGCCATTAAACACATTCAGCTATTCCGAGCTTCCATAACAAAAGCGTTTTCTCCTACCATCCAATTTGCCATCCCACAACTGCCTCCCACACACAGACTACACACGCGAAATGATAATCACGGAGACGCAAAAGCAACGCGCTAAAGCACAGCTGCACACAAACGCAGCAATTTATGCAGCTCCCAAAGTTATAATTTGTAGCTTGGCTTTTTTGGGAGATAAACCCACAGCCATGCGAGGTGCAAATGTTTACATCTTTCTCTGGATTCATTAACTTAAGAAGAAAAATACAGTTTAGAGTTAAAGCCTTGTCAATCTCTGTCAATGTTCCTGCATATTTAATGATTTAGAAAGTTATTAATATGTGGTGTTATTTTAGCAGGTGGAGTAGTAGTCAGGAAGTTTAAAAAAAAAAAGAAAACGACTAAGTGTAAGGGCTTCCCTCACCTCCCACCTGGGAGATGCTCCCCTCTGAATCATTGCAGACAGATTGTATATATACGTATATATGCGTATGCATGCACATAATACTAAACACATAATCACACATTTCATCACCCTGAGTGACTCATCTCCTCCTTTTACTCTTAACTCTATTTCTGTTCCTTTTATTAGTGATCTGAAGTCTTTCTCTTTCCAAGCATCCACCCACAAATAATATTTTCTTTGAGCATCTGATTTCATGAGCCTCAGAGCAGCTCCGGTGCTCCTTGTCGTGATGAGTGTGAGTGGTTAAAAAAAAGAAAGTGATTAAAAAAAAAGCCCATCACAGATCACTTAAACGACTCTCACAGGCTTGAGAGATGTCTTGATATCCAAGAAACTTCAAACCATAACGGTGACATGAAGGCACACACCTGCATGTCGCACATCTTTCTGTTCATTTATTCACACTTTTTAAAAAGCCTAGGCTGACTTTTTAACACATTATTACTCCAATGGTTTCAATCTTTCTCCATAATTCACTAAAAGCTCTGTTGGATTCCACAATTCGGTGTTTTTATGCACTCATGAAAGACTTCAGAGGTCTGTTTTTAGAAAAATGAACATTTGAAGTGTTTATATGCACTAAATTTATAAATTGTAAAGTTTTTATGGATTCTTTTTAAACTGTTATATTACTAGTATGGTTAATCTGTGGTGGGCAAAATTAAGTTACATTAAGTTATCAGTGCTAATTTTTTTATTTGTTATCAGAAAAGGGAGCTTTTAATTTCATTAATTTGCACATACACAGGTAGAATAATTAAATTCATTCTCCAACTAGTTTGGTCTCACACTGTCCACAGAAACATCGGCTTAAAGCAGCTTGCATGGCTTTATAGGTAATCTGTTTCAAACAGGCCTATAGTGCAGTACATGGTAAAAGATATGTTCCCCCTCCACCTAACTACTGTTCTCTTTTTTTCAAAGTAGAAATCAAATTTAAAACAGTAAAAATCTCATTTTTCGTTCTACGATTTCAGTCACTGTAATGAAAATGCAAAGTTCAAGTACTGGACAATCAGAAAGACCGACAAAACTCCATTACATTACAGTATTAAACCAATAAGAAAGTCCCCAAATAACCTGCACAGTAGTAATGTCCTCTTTGTTTTGTTACTCTCATTGTAATCCCTGGGTTTTGTTTTGTTTTGTTGTTGTTTTTTTGTTGCAGACATCTCACCTCCGGTGCGATGTAGTCTGGGGTGCCGCAGAAAGTGCGTGTGGTCATTCCTTCGTACATGTTTTCCTTACACATGCCAAAGTCTGCTATCTTGATGTGGCCCTCGTAGTCGAGCATCACATTGTCGAGCTTCAGATCCCTGCAGCAGAGGCGGTATTTGTGTGAGTGCATTTGTGACTCCTTTAATACTTCTTACATGCGGCTAAGCCAATATTTCTGCACCGTCTCTGAGCAGTTTATCTGCCTGCGGCGTACATCATACACTGAGTAATAAGCAGTAATTTCTAGGTCTGAAATTATTTTCCCATCAGCTTTTTATCTCTATGCTGTCGTTGCTCTTACAATTCAGCCCGCATCTCTGCTTGTGTTTTATGTCTCGATTCTTCATTTTCCTCCCCACCCCCGGCCTTCTGGCGGTTACGTCTGTCACATACTAGACTCTGTATGTCAAGCAGAGCGCTACTCGCATATGAAGAATGAACGTGAGCATTTGGCTGGAGTACTGAAAAGGAGCGGGGTGACCTTGGCCTCCTTCAATCACATTTTTTTTTTTTAGAATTGAGTGATCAGTATGGATGTAATACTGTGGCTTAGGGAAAGACTGACGATCAAGGCATAGCTACATGTCCATTTTAATCTCTTTGTTTAGGGGCTCAGGAGATAGAGCGGGTTATTTACTAACAGGATGGTCAATGATTAAATCCTCGGCTCCTTCCTGATTATCACTGGGAAAGACACTGAACCCCAGGTTGGGCCCGGTGAGTCAATCGTCTGTACGAATGTGTGTCTGAAGAGGCGATTGAGGCTTGCAGTAAAAAAAGTGCTCGAGTGTTAAAATTAAATGCAGTTAGTGATGAAACATCATGACAAGCATCAACACCTGTCACCCACCTGTAGATGATCCCCTTTCGGTGCAAGAAAAACAAACCGACAGCAATCTCTGCGGCATAAAACCTGCAAAATTGAAAAACAGACATAATATACGAGCCATAAAATAGGCTGTATATCTTCCCAAAAGAAAACTGTCTGGGAATATATTAAAGCAATACACAAGGTTCCCTTTCCCTAAAGAATAATAAATTACAAATCATGGTGACCTGACACTATGAGCAAGCCAGAGTGTGTCACTGAGGGAAAATGCACCAAATAAAAACTTTCAGCTGGGGTTTGTAATGCGTCTTTTCAGCAGACGGTGCTTCGTGTTGTAGATTGTCATTTTTTGTTGCGTTCTTTTTCGCTCTCTTCTGAAAGTAGGCTGTTATATTTCTTGACACCTATTTGACAAGTCTGCTCTGATGGACAGAATGAAAAGAGTTGAAATTACAGAGAAGTGCTTCCTGTGAGGGGCGTAGAAAGTATGACTAGCAGCAGTGTGGAGACCACAGATCATGGAGTGTCAATGAAATCCAGCGACAGCAGAGGCAAGCAAAATAACTATTAACCACTTGAAGTGGGGGAGTTAAACTCGTCTCAGCTACGACACGGGTGAAGAATGAAGCATCGCGTTGATTGACGTTTAGTGGAGCTGTAAATACCCACGCAACTGAACCAACCGTCAGGTGCAAAGCAGTGTGTAACCAGGTAGACGGGGCTTTGGTCACACTCATATTGTGACAGGAAAGGTGAATGAATGAAAGGTAGTAATGCTTTTTTCCCCTTGTTGAAACAATAATAAGTAGGAATGCACTGATCCAGCGTTTTCAGTTACAATCTGATTCGATATCTGCTGACGCAGAGTCTTCTTCAAGTTTTGGGCGTCAGTACAACAGATCATCTGCCTCCATCTCACCCTAACCCCAGCATCCTCCTCACAGCAACCCTCTGCAAGTCCTCCTTCACTCCATTCATCAGTCTTCTCTGTTGTCTTCCTTATTTCCTCATGCCTGGCAGCTTTATCTTCAACATCCTTCGTCCTGTATATCCACTATCCCTCCTCTGCACATTTGCAAACCTTCTCAGCTTTGCCTCTCTAACCAAATTTCTGTTGCTCTGGTCGTTCTGATATACTCATTCCTAATCCTGATCTCCCTTGACGAAAATCTTATTAAGTACCGATCCCAAAATTGAATTAATAAGCCCTAGTCCCCATTGTGAGGAACAGAACGGGAATTATTTTTAAATGTTAAAGGCAGCATTGGGTCCAACTTAAACATGGCCTGAGTCCACAAATGAACTGTTGCAAATAAAAAACAAGTAGGAAGAGAAATTTACTGAACTGCTTTTGTGTTACCAAGACGATGACAGACAAGGCAATCAAAATACATGGAGCCATGCAAATAAAAGCTTATGCAAGAGGATGCACTTTCCCAACGTAGCCACAATAGCTCGTTTTTCAGCCAAAATAAGCTGTTTCTCTTAAGTTCTCTACAAGTGTTACTTGTTTACTTTTCTTACTCAAGAAAAAAGCTGCCTGTGTAGGTGATACTGCATGTCCAGGCTTCGTCCTCACTCATCTCCCTCCACGCTACATTACATCATAGAACTGAACTGGATAGATAGGGCCATACATCAGCTTAGACTCACCAGTACAAATACCAGAATGGTGCATCCTGAATACTCAGACACCACTGGCCCATGAGCTGCACCGAGACTCTCTGTTTTCAGCCTTTTATCTAGCATAATCATATTGTTATATTTAAAATATAACATATCTTAGAATCACTGAAAAATAATGTTATTTCAATATGATTTTCCTCTTAATTTGACACTCATCTTGTCATTATGTACCAGGTTAAAAGGAATACTATAGTATTCTACTATGGTACTGGGGCATCATTACTGTAAGTATGTGTACTTTTAAATAACTTGACATGACTATAAAACATGTAAGCTGCCTGCAGGATATCAACATGCAACATATCAACATCCTTACACAGCCTGTGGCTCCTTAAACTTGCCCATACGCTGGATATGATACATGAGGTCTCCTCCGTTAATGTACTCCATCACAAAGTACAACCGATCCTACACACACACACAAAAAAAGAAGAAAAAAATTAGTTATTGTCCAAGGTTACATAAAGATAAACACCTCACACTGTGAATCTGTGCAGATATAATATTCAGTGTCTAAAAGTCTACAGCCATATATCTTAGAGTTACAGTATAATTCAGACTGAATACATTCTTCTATTAAAGCCTGCTGTACAGATTATAGATCTATATTATAGGACACAAAGGTTTGATCATTAAATATAATTTTATTTAAGGACTCCGTCTACGCACAGAGTTGACGTCATACAGGAGGACTTTGTATTCAAAGGGTGGTCTCAGTTCAGTTTCAATTTTCTCTGCAGGAGCGCCGTTCAAATAAATGTAAGTAGGAAAAGCAAATATAGACGCAATGACAGACACACACAATAGGACACACAGATTGAGCACTAAGTAACGGCTCCCTTTGTAAATTTAACGGATATTTTTGGAAGTGTGATTAAAAACTTTGACGTCAGCAGGGGCTGAAGTTTCTACACACCACTGTCTGGAAGCAGGAGTGGAGCTGCGTGAGGAAGGGCGGTTTGTCTCTCAGGGCCAAGACTCTCTTCTCCACCATTGTGCATTCGACGTCGTCGTCCTGGATCACGACATCTTTCTTCAGAATCTTTATAGCGTACAGCTCCTCCGTCGACTTCATCTCAGCCAGCATCACCTGCAACGGGGGGAGACGCCAAGAGCCAAAGCCACCATAAGACAAAGATAAAAAACAAAATCAAGCAAATGAAAAAGCACAGGAGCATCTATTTTCTCTCACCTTGCCGAAGCTGCCCTTCCCGAGAAGAGCCAGGAAGTTGAAGTCATTGAGTCGAACCCGGTCCATATTCCCTGACGGGAAGCTGAACCGCCGGTGGTCTGATGGCGTGATCACTTTCTTACCGTGTCCCAGCTTTGCTTTCTGCAGAGACAGACGTGTGTTAGGATACAGACTGCATTCACTCACGTGCCAAATAGAGTCAAATTAGAGTTTGAGCGTGGATAAGGTTTGCACATTTTTGTTCTGTGCTTCAGATTTTGTTTTTGCTTGTAAATAACTGTAAGCATGATCCCAGCAAAGTTAAAGAAAAGAACTTAATCACCACCACCTTAATTTGTGACAGTCAAGAGGATGAAGGAAGTATACATGCCACCCGTTGCTGTTGTTTTCCAGTTTATGATAAGATATAAAAATCAGAAAACCATACTGTAACAACTCACAATGTAATACCAACAAAAACATGTCAAAATGTGATAAAAATATCTTTCGGAATGTTTGAAAATGCAACAAATTCTAATGAATTATGGTCAACGTGACAGTTCTTTACACGAAAGCATGCTGTAACATATTTACACCTCATTTAAGGTTACATTTTACAAATGGAGTTTTCGTGATTTGTTACATTTTCAAGCTCTCTGGAGATATTTTAAAATGTTTCGCATGCTGACAATCACATTAATGCATGGGAGTTGCTTCTGTAATTGTTAGTTATTACATTGTGATATCGTTACAAAGAGCAATGACAGACACATGCATCCATACAAAAAAAAAAAAGAAAAGAAAAACAGGTTTGCTGCATAATCACAAGAAAATATAAAGTCAAGCTTGTTTAATCCTTCCAGAGCCGACAGTAATCAGCATCTAATTTTTTTCTGGCACGCGTGGCAGTTTCTTTGTTATATTCAAACATCCTCGGTTATTCAGCGAGATCTCACTACTGGTGCATTTTGGGAAACTGTCTGGTGGACAGTCAGCGGGGGTTGCCAGTGTTGTGAGGATCCCTGTTGTTATAATCACTGCTCTGCTGAGCGTCTCTGAAGAAAAAAAAAGGGGCAATTAGGACCCTGCCAGCTCCCATCACGGGTCCAGCGGTTGTCTGTTTCTGTCAGATGGAGCACACAAAAAAAACAACAAAAAGAAAAACATACAACCAGTGTGAGCCACGAGAGCTGTTTCCAGGACAACCGTTTCTCTACTCTTTACTAAATGTGACGGTATACTTCACATAATATTTATCACATATTTATTGGACTCGGGTCACGTGGTTTTACGCGTACATCTGGTTAGGTCAGTGAGCAGCTGATTATTCTAAACATTAAGTAGGTATGTCAGTAAACAAGCAGGGCGGGATGAGTGATTTTCATTTTGACCCTGAGTGCCGCCTGATCCACTAATTCACTGCGGTTAATGAATTTCACCTGACAGTCCAAGTGTAATTGAGGTGGAGAGGAGACAACTGTGATGAAAATGAACTGACCAGATATTTGCAGGAGTGCGCAAAAGCGCGGGAGACAGGAAAAATCTAAATAAACAGCAGTCTACAGTCAGCGTGACCACACCCGAGGTTCCCTAGGGTGGTAACTCCACAGCTGAGGTCAGCTCACAGCAGCTCACAGTGCAGGCCAGAGTACAGGCCATATTTAATTTGGAGTTAAAATCTCCCTTTAATTCAATTTTAGGTGTTACAGGCCTAAAAAAAAAATGTGGAAACAAAAATATGAGATAAAAAATGATGCTTTTATTTTGAAATTGCACACAAAATTGTTTTATGTTGCTAGGTAGATCTGACATGCCGCATTGCTGCTGCTCTTTTTATTAAATAGTAACACATTTGAATAAGACGGTAAACACTAGGTCGTGCTGTTGATTGCAACTGAAGTTCAGCTTCCACCGCTTGCTCCACTGATACCCTTACCTTGGAAGGACACCTAGTGGTCATTCCTCAAACACAAAACTGCACCTATCTAACATGGACCAGCTGCCGGTATATAGCGTATAAAAGGAAACCGGCACGTCTCCAACACAAGCACTCACACAATATCGACACAAAGATGCTGTGGCCACACAAAAGTTAGGCAAACCGTTACAGAGCAGCCACTCACTGGTCTCTTAATAAATCTAGGACTGCCACTGTGTTGAGGGATCTGGCATGTGTGAGTGTTCATCAGTGCCTCATATTTTAACATTTAGACTCTTGACTAAAGAGACACTAATAATAAAACGAATTGGAAAGTCTGCCTTTGGGGTTTGTGCCAGTATCTTTCTCAAAAAGACTTAAGAAAACATCATGGATTGGACTTAAAGGTGTTAATCTTGTCTTACAGAGCCTCTCGGTAAACTTCTCTGTGCTCCATAAGTTTACAACAGAGGGACAGACGACAGACTGCTGTCTGCTGTTTGTGTATTAGAAGATATGAGGGACATAAGCTAAAGAGTGTACACGTGGCATCTTTATAATCATAATGAAACTGTTAAAGATACAGACTAAAAACACAAAAAGAATTTAAGTCATTCGCTTTCTTTGTTCTTTTATTTTTCATGTTGCTTAAATGTTTTTGAACCTCCTGCATGAAAGATGAAGATGTTGCAGTCAGTTTGGAGCACTTTCTGTAGTTCAGAGATTTTTTATTCTTCTGAGTCATTCTATATATAGCTAATGTCATGTTTTAGCAGTCTGAGCTACACAGATCAAGCAGATACTTACCAACATAGTGCTCTGTCTACTTTGCCTTGTGTCCTGTGTTAAAGTTTACAGAGAAACAGAAAACAACTGGAAACAGCAGGCTTTGCTGATTAAAACCGCCCAGTAGATCACTGGCACCAATCATTCCAGTATTAGAGATACTGGCGAGCTGTCTGCACAAAGCCCGTAAGTAATACAGAAGCATCTGCTGCAGCGCTACCAGACTTCAGAGCAGTTTCTTTCCTCAAGCTTCTGATGCTACCGAATCCATCCTCCCGAGGTCAAGATGAAAAATGCCTTCTGTTTTTAAAATTATTCATTCTTTCTTTTATTTATTGATTTATTTGTCTAGTGGCACGAAGGTTCTACATCTACAATTTTGATGTAAAACCCTGGCAGGAATTCATCTATCGTTTTGAATATATTTGTGCACAAAACAAGGATTGTGGATTTTGTCCTTGACACTGGAATAAAAAAGGGGGGATGCATTAATGGGTGGCGTCAGCGGGTGGAGGAATGTTTACTGCAAGCAGAACCCTTCTTTTGTTCCCCACTGTTTGTACCTGACTATTGCTTTAACACAGGCTTGAAAAATTGCGAGCCACTCCTCTGCAGCCATTTGCAAGTGCTGCAAATGTCAGACTTTGCTGATGTGACCTTCAATGCGAACACACCAGGAGTTGTGAAAACCTCAAAATGTGTCATTCATTCATCGTAATGTGTGGTTCGTTTTACTTTATGCTTGCATGTGATTATGAGCCTGAGACAAGAAGAGAGTATAAGAGTGCTCGAGAGGAGTTAGAGAAAGAAGACAATTTATTACAAAGGGTCTGTAACAGCAAGCAAATTGGGCTAATTCAACTGTATGCTGTTGAAAGCCATTGTTAGTAAATCAGATTGATTTGTGGAATCCCAGCAGAGATTCACAAACAATCCTAATTCGGTAAGTAAATTAAGTGCGAGGCAAGCTACAAGTGAGAGAAAAAAAATTAGATGAAGCAGGCAGGGGAGCTACCTTCAGATAGTGGATATTTAACTGGCAGTCCTAGAAGAAAGGAGGAAACTCAAAGGTTAGCCGGTGTGTGCGAGCGTGTGGACAGAGACAAGAGAAGACATTATTCTGATCACTTGTAATCCTAAAATCGTAATTGGCCCGGAAAACAGAGAGATTCCTGCTCTGTCACATCTGTCGCATCCCGCCTTAGTTTCCACGGCAACCACACAGTCGTGCATAGACGCGAGCCTTGGAGGAAAGTCGAGGTCAGCGTCGTACGGCGTGGAGAGAAAAAAAGCGAAAAAATTAAAAACAAAGCAGAGAGAGTCGGCGCTTTGAGGACTTGCTGTGAGTTTACACAGAGTATTAAAACCTCCACCTGCCCACGCGCAGGGCTGGACTTTAATAAAACGCCTCTCGCTCTCTGCCGTCTCGGTTTTCCCGTTTTTTTTTAAAAATCTCTTGCAGTTTTGCACCTGTTTTCATTGCACTGTTCAATATAGCAGCCACCTTAATAATATGGACATAAAGAGGTCGTGAGTTTTATTTAAGGCTGCATGCTGTAAGGTGTTAAAATAATGAACAAGCTGCAGTCGACGGCGAGGCCACTAGAGAGCCAACGTTAGCTGTAAAGCCTGCTTCCACTGACTTGATTAGAAGGACTGTGCTGGGGCTGCTGCATGCTTATTTCACTTGGCTCTAAACATGTCAATGCGAAACATTTTCAAAGCCTTTAGTCGTGTTTTTAAACGACTATGCATCGTTTCAGTTTTGAATTATAAAAGTGATGTGGAATCAAATATGTTTAAACATCTTAGTGAGCCTGGAAGCGCAACTGAGGGAGAAATCCAGACGAAAAACATGATTTTCAATTTAAAAAATAATCTAATTTTAGACATCAAGGACTCAGTGTATGAGGGCTTCTTGGGAGTTCTCATGTTTTACTCAAATGTTAACATAATAAAAAAACTAAAATTGTTTTTTTTTTCCAAACATCTTGAACGTTAATGTTTTAAATCTCTGCTGCTGCAAACAGCTTATGGTCAAATCCACTGAGGCCTGGGAAATGTAGCCTCAAAGCTTATCTTTCCAATTCAACAACAAAGCTACCCTCGAGTCAGAGTACAAACCCAGCGGTCCACATGGGATTGTGGCACTTCATGTGCACAAACTTACAGTTTAAACCTCTAAGTGAGCTTTTTTCAATACACACAACTGTTGTCATGCATATTTTATAAATTCTCCTACAGATTTTCTTCTAAAGTAAAACTACCTGTGCCTATGCAGCACTTATTGTATTTCTTGCCTTTTATTTGAAGCCGATTTTCATTTACGATTTTCATAGACTTGTTGAATAGCAGCTTCTGCAGCGAGCACCAGCGTGAGAAAGATAAATTATTATCTGCTGCTGTACTTCCCACATAGGGGTCTCTGGGATTTGCATCCTTCGTTGTCCGCTCTGTCTCCCGCTTCTGCGCGGTCTTATTTGTGCTGCTTGCACCTTCTTGTTTCAGCTCGCCAAGCTTTTAATGCACAGTATACACAATTGTAATTTAAAAAACAAGAGCGCTCATTTGGATGCCGGGAGAAAACGATCTCCCTCTCAGGCGCACAGGGTGAAAAGCACAAGTAGGAACGGGATGAGGTTACCATGGTGACAGGGACACACATTTTGTTAAAATGAGTGCGTACAAGTACAATAGACACGTATGACAAAGGAAATCTAGTTATGCCTTTATTAGAGTTAGAAATCGCACAGCTCCTCACCTCAAACTTCTGTCGGAGCTCAAGGTTGACATCATCCACCTCGGGAATGGGAACATTGTAGTACTCTCCCTCTTCCTGGTTCAGCAACTTGTACCTGACAGTAAAGAAAGCAGAGAGATGTTTGTCGAAATGTGCAAAAACTGAGTGCATTTATTATTCAGTTTTCAAAACACATCACAAGCTTTATTCGACAGAGTGCCTGTTTTTAGATGAAGCTGTTTGCAGACCTGTTCTGTGAGCAGTAAACACTTAGTCACGTGAAATACACAAGCCTTTCACAAGACTTTATGTCGTCCTGTGGAAAACTAAGTACGCCCTTACTGCTTAATTAAGTAGGTAAGCAGCAGCCAGGTGGTGCTAATCAAATGCACTTGATTAACTGATTATCAGTAAGTGTGAGGCGCCTCTATAAAAGCAGAATATTGGGAAGTTTACTGGTCCGAAACATGCATGTGAGTGTTAACACAATGCTATAATTGTCACGATCCTGGGTCTTTTGACCCTGCGTTTTGAGTTTTAGTTTATGGTTTACGTTTAAGCCCTTCAGGTTTTCTAGTTCATTTTTTATCATGCCATGCCATGTTATAGTTTGTTATTAGATTCCCCTTGTGTCTTCCACCCTTGTTAAGTCTCCCTTGGCCTTTATGTGTTTCATGTCTGTGTCTTACGTTGTCAAGTTCAGGTTGTCATGTCTGCGACTTATGTTTCCTGTTTTACTTTGAAGAGATCTTGTGTTCCTGTGTTCATCGTGTTTAGTTTTACTCTTTCCCTGCGAGTTCATTATGTTCATGTGGGTTGTGCTGTTTTGATCTTTATAGTTATTATTTCCCTAGGTTTCAGTTATGGTTATCATAGGCTTAGTTCTTGTAATATGACTTTCCATGTGTTCCATGTTGTGTCTACTGTGCCTTTCTGTACCATGTTTCAGGTTCCTATGTTCTGTCTCCCCAGTTGCTGTTAAGTTTACATGTTTAGAGTTCAGTCAGTGTGTTTCCTGTTTTACTTTGAAGGTCCGTGTCTCATGTCAGTGTTTCTAGTTTTGCTTCCCTTGTCTCGTCCAGCCCGATTACTCCCAGCTGTGCTCTCCTTCTGTGTCTCATTCCCTCGTTATCCCTCAGTGTATTTAAGCCCTGTGTTTCTCTTTGTCAGTGTTGTAATCTCCCTCATAGTTGTGTGATTTGCCATGTGGTTTCATGTATGAGTTATTTGTAGTTTTCTCAGTTTAGTTTTGTTCTTTGTTTCCTTTCCAAGCCTGCAATAAAGCAGTATTTTGAGTTAACTTTTGTCTCGGTGAGTTTTGTGTTTGGGTCCTTCTCTTCCCTGCACACAGCCGAAACATGACAATAATCTTCCCAGGAGTGGACAGCCGCTGCAAAAATCCATAAAGCACCATTTTAGACTCCACAAGCCTCAGTTACATCATGTTACATATCATAGTTTAGATTTGGAGTGGTGGAAGGGTTATGATTTGGGCTTGTGGGCAGCCACAGGATATGAACTCCACTGTATACCAAAGTATTCTAGAGGTAAATGTAAGGTAATCTGCCTGACAGCTAAAGCTTGGCCAATGGGAATTTGAGCCCCAGCACAACAGCAAATCTACAACAGCATGGCTTAAAAAGCAAATAATTAAGTGCTGCAATGACCTAGTCAAAGTCTAGACCTCAACCTGTGTGATGGGACCTTAAGAGTGTGTGCATAAATGTCCCCAAACCTCAGTGAATAGAAGCAACGTTAAGAGTGAAGAGTGGGAAGACGAGCGGGCCAAAATTCCTCCTTATTGATGTAAGAGAATGACAAAGTCACACAGAAAACAGTTACTACAACTTATTACTGCTAAAGGATGTATTTAGCTCTCACAGGACTGCAGAGTCCTCCTCTACTTCCAGTATAGACATCTTCCAGCCACTTGTCTAACGACCTGTAATAACCAGTAAAAAAAAATAGCAGCGCGCACACATGCATACAGTACGCCTAAAAATGTTTTGGTCCGGTGTCTCGGAAACTACTGCAGGCATTTCCCAGAGCTTATAACTGTGCTCACAGCAGCAGTCAATCAGACTTGGTTTAGGCTAAGTCGCTGCAGGTATGCTAACATGGTTTATGGAAGAGTCATTTTAACAGGTCTGTGAGTGTGTGTTTATCAGACTGAGACAAAGCAGCCAGACAAAGACGGAGAGGCGAGGAAATGAGTCTAGTAGGTGAAGTTTGTCAGCGTGAGTGGACTTGGCTGCAGATGGCATTTCCGTCTGTTTTACGCACACCCTGCGGCCGTTTTGTTGTGGTCAGTGTCATGTCGACTTTACAAGTTGGCAACCTGCGATGACAAATAAGCTCTATATTAAAAATAAAGCAGATGATCTACAATATGACGTTTAAAACTAGCTTCCATTGTTGTCTAAGTTTTTGTAAATATGACTTTCCAGTGTTACTGGCACTGACAGAATTTAAAGCTCGTGGTTGTTTATATAAACACAAAGAGACACACGTACGAACTGTATTTTGACTCTTATAAAACAGCGCGGACAAAAGCCAACTAAAAGTGTTCACATTGACCATCCTCCTATTCAGCTCTCTGAACGCCCACAATCATGCACAAACAATGAATGCATGAATGATGCCTGAAAATGAGGCTACTGGACAGTAGTCCTTCCATTCATGCAGTCCTCCAACAGTATAACAGCATGGTGCACATACATAACTGCAGAACTTCCCACAATTATCACAATTATAAGTGGCATCCTCTAACCTGGGATATCATTGGAAATTTGAAGTGTCATTGATAAATACAATTTATTCATTTGATGTTTGTAATTGTAAATTGGGCCCACACATAATTAGGAACACAATGAAGGTATGTAGTGTGTGTGTGTCTGTGTGTGTGTCACTGGGTTTATTTCCAGACTGTAAATGTATGTGATGTTCACACATGAAACAGTAACTTACACTAACTCTGTACTCGGTGATACATACGGTACTCAGTACAGCACAGTAATAGAAGATATCATTTATATTACTGATGCTCCATTATGTTTTTTACCACTTATCTTGGCTTTCTACCACAGATTATGATAACAGCAATTGCTATTATGTGAGGGGGAAAGAGAATAAGCTTAATATGAAGGAAGTTGGACTATTATAACTTCTGCCAAATCCTGGCATCATCCTGGATTTTAAAAGTCGCGTAGCACTCCACAAGTTTCATATAATTAGTTCACTATTAGTTTAAAGAGTGAATTACTGAACTGATTGATGTAAATTCTACTTTTTTTACTGACTGATAGAACAACCATCAAATAAAGCTTCTTTAGCCACATTTCTAATTGTTGAAATGCATGAGTGAGTGTACGAGAGTCAGAAACATAACGGACCATCCAACTGTAGGAGCTTTGATGAGCTCAGACACTCCAAACGACATGGACCCCATGAAGTCATTCCGAGTGGTTCGGTCCCAGTCCCACACCTCGATGGACAGACGACGGTCCTTGTCCGATGCTTTCAGCTTACTGAGCACATATACACAAAGCAGGAGGGAAAGTAACACAGTGATGTCATGCTTAATATTCGCCTGATTTAATGAAAGTATGATAAAAATGTCATTTAAACAAACACACACATACAAACTTTGTCACTTACAAGGTGAAGGACTCATTCCAGCACGGGTTGAGAGAGGAACGGATGGTCCTGGTCTTCTGTTTGGTTTCATTCTTTGGATCCGGGATGAGCTTGAGTTTAACATATGGGTCTGATAAACCATTTGGATCCATTGGAATCAGGTTCCTGGCTTCTCCGACTAGAAGAAATACGACACAAAGAAAATATGGTAAGACTTTATGATACAACCCATGACTTAGGCTGTAATTCCCCTGTAATTAAATTGAATTAAATGCATTTTATTTTGAAATTACAAAGTAATTATATTAAAGAAGCACACTAGAATAAGGAGGTAACAAGTCAGGTTTTTACAGGAAACAAAGAAATAATTATGCTATAAGTAAATCTAAGAAGTGTGTTATTTAGGTG
Organism: Haplochromis burtoni; assembly: GCF_018398535.1. NCBI lineage: Eukaryota > Metazoa > Chordata > Actinopteri > Cichliformes > Cichlidae > Haplochromis > Haplochromis burtoni. The sequence continues at coordinate 480,934 of NW_024582442.1, forward strand.
CTGTATGATTTCCTGGTAATTCAGTGGAAAAACTAAAAGTTTTCCTCATCTTAGATCATAAGTACGCTCTACTTTTTGGGGAGTGGGACATACTACGGAGTGGCTTACCCCTGTCTGACTTCTGGGTATTTTACAGGAGAGAAGACACATCATACATATAAGTAGTAAGTAATTATATAAAACAGGACAAATTAATAATACAAAGTCAAACAGAACATTAAATCCACTCCGTAATACAGCACACGCCCAGGAAAGTACAGTGTACATATGACGGGGAATATTGTTTAGAAATATTACCTGTAATTATGCAGTATTTAAAATTATTAAAGTATTACTTTAAATTTTCTTACAGCATAATTATTATTTTGTTTCCTGTAAAAAGCTGACTTGTTACTGCCATACTATGCCTTTATTTTTGTAGGGAGTTAGAGCATAATTTCAAAATAAATCCATTAAAATTTCATTTAATTACAGGGGAATTATGTCATTATTCACAGGCCATATTATAAAGAGTTACCAAAAATATAAGCGTAAGAGTATTTGCCACCCACCTCCCAGCTAAACGCAAAGACTGTGACTTCACACTGACTCAGGGGTTAAAAGGCGCACAGATGGGAGAACGTAGATGAAGTGTTGATGAGAGGGATGGATAGAAAGAAAGAGGGGTGAGTCACTGCAAGTCACTCTATGGCTGAACAGCCAACAAGAATGATCTGACCTTCACTCAGAAACAAATTATTTGTTTGTACTCTACTGTATACATGGGATTCTTCTTTAGATAGACAGGCAGATGGCTGATCAAATCAGGCACCACATATGTTTATAACAGGTGCTGCAAGGCAAAGCATACTGTCAAAATTCACTTAAGTATAAGTGTGAAAAAACACCAACAGAAGTGTAATGTTGGTGGGTGTTAGGGCGCACGTACACGTAAATCAAAGAAAGAAAGAAGAAGTGTAATGCTCGCCCAAAAGCCACATTTTCTGTTGCAAAATGAGCAAAAGTGAAAGCAAAAGAGGTGAAAACACGTCTTTTACAGTCTCGCAGGAAACATGTGTGAGCGGATATTGTGAAGGACACATGAAAAATGATCACATAAAAACAAGTGATAACAGCAACAGGAGCAGGGGGATGAGGTGGCATGAGCGGGCCACCATCACCATGGCGACAGCATCTAGTGTTAAATGGCCACTCCCTCATATATGATGTAATGTATAACAGGGATCAAACAGAAGCAAGAAAGGAAGGAAGGACAAAGTCTACTTTAAACAACAGGCCACTAAATGTAAATCTGAGATTTTGAAATGACAAAACTCTTAACAGATGGAAAGCAGAAACAGGATCCCACTGATCCTGTAAAATAACGTTTTTCAGCTCCACTCTCCCCACTCTGTATATTTAAATGCAATCAGACACACTGCAGGATAAAGCAGCTCTGGAAAAACAACAAAAGAACAACTTATTCGTTCTAGTTCCACCGGTGGATTTCACATTTGTGGATGTAAAAGCCATACAAACCCAGGCCGTGAAGCGCCCATGAAGCACCGCTTCTGTGCTGATGTTACCGCAAGAGGAGGTTTTGAACCTGGCAGTTACTGAGTCGGCAGAGTGTTGGTGCCTTTTAATGGACTATGTGCCTCAGCACTCAGCAAGCCTGCTGTGTAACTGTGTGTGGCCCGTCACTTTGTGGCTGAGTTCCTAAATGCTTCCACTTTGCAATAATACCACTTAGAACTGATCGTGGAATATCTAGGAGGGAAGAAGAATAGATATCTCTGATGTTCCGCCTTCAGCCCCTGGCACTCCTTTCTGATCTTGCTGCTCTCTGGGACTGTCACATCCCAGGGACTCCTCCTCTTCAGCCTCCGCTATGTCTGCTTGTTGGCCAGCAGCTGCCTCTCTGTCTGGAGGTTGAATTCCCACAGGACCTTAGCCTTAGTGTTGTTCTCAACCACCTCTGGCACTGGACTTGGGGACTTCTAATACATGTGCAGCATAGAGGTTCGTCTACACTATCCCAGCCCCAGCTTGCATCTTAGATCCTGCTACTATGTGCTGGGGCACCTCCAGCCTTTATGGAGCTGGAGCTCGGGGCCTGTTCTTGTGCTGATCAGAGCGTGTGTGTTGTCCTTTAGGCTGACCATTTCTTCATATCAGTCACAGCCTCAACCACTCAGTGGTACATCCCATGGAGGGACTTGGTTATCCATGGCTCACAAGCCAAGAGCTTAGAGTTAACCGTATATATGCTGTATGTATCCATACATATTACATGTATTAATGTACCCTCTTCCAGTTACATCCAAGCTTAAATTGTTCCTTTGATGTTTCATGACTTCCAACCTCTGGCCTCGCCCATTTGGTATGGAACATAACCAGTCAGCCAAAATGAATTCTTCCAAAATAAAGAAGAATAACGTGAGCTAACAAAAACACAATGTATAAAAAAACAAAACAAATCATTAAACACAATGGTAAATATAGTACATTCTATCAATGAGTCAGTCAGTCTGATCAACTTCCTATTGCTTCATGCACTTCCAGCTTAATGCAGTAGAGGGCAGTATAGGTCTCCTGCTTGGAGTTGCAAACATTGACAAAAGCTCTTCTCTTTTTCATTGTTGTGTTGTTTTAACCTCATAGTTAACTCTTTGTCCAGTGCACATTCTCAGCTACAGTACTCACCTTCCCTGTCTCATCGCCTCTCTCTCTCTTTGCGTCTCTCACGCACCACACACACACACACACACACACACACACACACAATGAAACAAGCGGCAGAAGGACAATCTCCCACGTTCTCATCTAAATCCTCCCCTCTGCTGGCTGTGGCTGTGCTCACAGGCATCAGTCACTTCCATGGCAACGCTGGCACCAAACAACGCCAAAGAAACTTAGGCAAGCATGTAAACACCCTAACTAGACACAGGCACACAGGCGTGTGTGTGTGCGCGCACGCCATGCGTGGATAAACAGAAACTGCTGTTTAACAGACTCTACATAAGTGTGTGTGTGAGAGAGAGACCTGTGGCGCATGTGCTGTGTATGTAATTTACAAACACACACACACACACACACACACACACACAATGAAACCTCATCATCAGCAGTGATCAAGGACTATCTCTGCTGTCGGTTGTTGCTTAGCTACAACAAGAGCTGCTTGCATTCTATGTCCTCCCCTCTACTCACTCCTTATGAGGTAGCTGCTAATATAATTAGGGTGTGTTTGTGTGTGTTTTGTTTTTATGCAGACATATTTTACATTAAGCATCTGCATCAATAAGTAACTTCAGCATTGAAACCTCTCTGCTATTGTCATGCTTTGTGAAAAAGCCAAACATAAGCCTGATACTGAAATCTTCTACAAAGCAAAAAAACTAACCCTTGGCATTGCCTTTGAAGTTTTGCAGTGTTTCTTCTCGAAAATGACTGCTGTCTATTATCCAGTGCCAATCGTTTCTCTAAAAAGTCTTAAATTAATTTATCTGTTGCACTTAAGGCTGTTGGACAAAATCTCTCCAACAGCAAATGCAAAGACACCAGCAAATTGTTTCAAATTTCCTGCGTATTATTTGACGTATAACAACAATAGCACCACCCTAACATTATCTCCTGTATCTGAATGTCAGCTTGATAAAAATGTGCCACAGCTAAAAATGACATATCATTTGGATCCCGGGGTGCGTGCATGCAGGGCTGCTGTGGGCCAACAGTGTAATCTCTCCCAAAAAAGCTTTGAAATTCAAATGTGTTGTTGCATAACAATGCCATGTGCAACCAATGAATGCCTGATAATCTCGGGGGGGGGGGGGATATGCACGGCCAAATGGGAACTAGATAGATCCCTGCTGTGCAGTGCCTGGGATCTGAAAACAGAGGAACAGAGAAACAAAATGAACTTAAAAGTTCTATTTCTGGCCGTGGTCACTTTTAGGAAGAGCAATTAGGACATTAAGTACAGGCTTTAGGGCCAGTTCTCACTGCACGTCTCACACACACACAATGAGACTAATACCTTTCCATCTCTCATCACAACTCCAAGGTATCAAACCTGTTCACACTGAATGCATAATGAGAGAAACCGCACTTTGATGACATTACTTTTACAGTTTGAAAGACAAATCGGTATATGTATCATTTGGTTCTAGTATATATACTAGAACCAAATGATACATATACACTATACTCGAAGCTTCCTTGACGAATATCAGTTTGTTTGTGCCCACACAGCTCGAACTAGTGACGGTTACAGTTAGGGTTAGAAATGGAGTTATGGAGCAAATTGGTGTCTTGTCTCCATGTTTAGTCTCCAAATTAAATACAATGTCCTTACATCAAACACACCAAGGTGATGGGTAGGTTGCTGGAAAACCTGCTACAGGGTTGTTAGAGTCAGTGCAGGGACACTGACATCACATGCAAGCTATTCTGCATTTTATCTCACAGACCAGTTGTCATGGTCCCTGTGCCTCCCCGGCCAGCCCAGTGTGGCCACAAGTGTTTGTTGTTTTTCTCTCGCTCTCTCTCCTACCTGTCTGCCTGGGCGGAGCTCTGATTGGGCTCCTGCCCTTGGCCCACGCACCTGCAGCTGATCTCGAGCGAATTGCAGTTCTCTGGCTCTTAAGGCTGGGGCTCTGAGCTATTCGTCGCTGGAATATTGAATAACTCTCGTTAGTATTGCCTGGCTTCCTTGCGATTCTACTGTTCCCGTGTTTTGCCTTCGACTTACCCTCGTCTGTGTAACAGGTTTGACTGGATCAGCCCTTTTGTGACCCCTGGACCCCGTGAGTAGGAGAGTGAGCTGAGCTGCTTGTGTGGAGACTGTTTGGACGAGGAGCAGAGCGAGTGCGAAGAAGTGTGTCTCCCCAGCCTACTGATCCCCGGGACCCTGGTGCCCCCCCCCCCTTCACGTGTATATAGTGCACCGGTGTGATTAATAAAGTGTCGTTGAGCTGTGCTACCTCAGTCTGCGCCTGAGTCCGTCCACCGCCGTGACACCAGTAGAATTCGCCCTCACGTCAAAAGAGGGTGAAACCTTGATTTTGACTTTTGATGTTGGGTTTAACGAGTTTCAAAGTCTCGCTGCTTCTGGTAGTTTCTAATTTGCCTCCGATTTTAGGTAATGAAGGATGCAGTAATGTCCTTATGAAGAACACGTGGAACAACATAAATGATTGAATCATTCTTTAGGATATTCTGTAATGTAGTTTTAATGAAACATTAGGACATTTGAAAATGTTTACGGGTGTCAATAAGGGAAGTGTCAATAAATCCCGCACATAATCAGTGAATGTCCAATCATAGCTTAACAACCAAACTATAAAGTTTGAACACAAATGTTCATGGGTGTATCCATGGTGCTAAACAACAAAATGAATTAGGACACAAATGGAACCTAAAACTCTCAGAAAGCAGCGTCAACCAGACAGTTACTCTGGACATTATTACCTTTGGCTTCCAGTAAAACTGCAAGGAACCTATGAGGAATAAGTAAACCAATTTCTAGGACTGCCTCCTTCATCTGCTCAATATTGTCCAAATTAGGTACACATTGTCCAAGAGTTATGCCAAAAAAATGGCTAGACTACTATAAATCGTTATTAGCCGTTATTATAAGAATACTTATGGAGAGAAAAAGAGATAACATTTCATCCATATTAGATTCTCTTCATTGGCTTTGTGTTAACACAGCAGGCCTTATCCTGTCCTAAAGACTTCATAGTATCATGTTATTCCAATAGAGTATTTCGCTCTCAGAGTTCAGTCTAAAAAGGGATTTCTTCCTCCCCACCATCACCAAGTGCTTGCTCATTGGTGTCTGTCCGATCACTGGGGTTCATTTTTGGACATTATAGGTTTTATTTACACTGCAGTATCAGAACACTACAAAACCTTTTTCCAGAGTCTTCTATATAAATAACTATTCCTTTTTTTTTTTCTATAGAATTGTGCAGAGAGACTGATCAGGTGTTTTAAAGACCCAATGAATCCTAAAATGAGCTTAATGAACTAGCCTGCTACAGACATTTAAATGACTAAACCAGCAGATTTGAATAAAAACTCTGATTTTCTCGACAGCTTTCTGAAATCAAGGGCTCCTTATTTTCAAGAGTTTCAAGTCGCCTAAATCTGCCATAGAAACTTTATGATAACTGAAGCCTCCATAACTAGACTATGAACATTCTGGTAATGATAAACTGAAGCACCATAATCATATTTAATGCTTCCAAACATGAACATTAGTGAGTTATAAGACAGTTTTTGACTTCACACATGGAGAGATCTTTTGCATGTGTATAAATTGTGTTTCAACATAATGTCCTGAATTTTAATAAGCTCTCACACACAAACAGATGGCCTACTAGATTTCTCAAAAATGACAGGCATACATTTGCAGTAACACATTAAACTCTTCATATTAAAATAATTGTATTTTACTTGCGTTATCAAATATTACCAAACATTCAATATCTGTACTGTACATCTGTCAGCATCTGTGGAAAAGTATCTGCCCTGATTTCAGAGATTTTTGCGTACTTAAATGTTTCAATTAAACTAATTTTATTATTCAACAAAGATAACCTAAGTGATTACAAAGGGCAGTTTTCAAAATTAGGATTTCATTTATCAACAGAAAAAAGCTATCCAAATGTGCCTGGCCCCGTGTGAAAAACTAATTGACCCTTTATTTTTTTTTTATTTCACTAGCCACACCCAGGCCTGATTACTGCCAGACCTGTTGAACCAAGAAATTGCTGAAATAGTCCTGTATGATAAGGTAGCAAAACATCAGCAAAACATCACACCACCATCACAACAAACTCAAGAACTCAAGAAGGTCATTGAAATATATCAGTCTGGAAAGGGTTACAAATGTGTTCTTTTGGGACACCGATGAACCACAGTGAGACCCATTATCCACAAATGTGGAACAACTTTGGCTAGCCAAGAGTGGCCGGGCCTACCAATATTACACCAAGAAAACATCGACGGCGACATCCAGGAAGTCACAAAAGAAGCCAAAACAATATCTAAAGAACTACAGGCCTTGCTTGGCTCAGTTAAGGTCAGAGTTCATGAACAAAAAGAAAGAGACTGGCATCAATGGGAGGGATCCAATGAGAAAACCACTGTTGACCAAAAAGCGCTCAAAGGCTCGTCTCACATTCGCCAAAACGACATCTTGATGATCCCAGAGACTTTTGGGAACATGACGAGACAAAAGTTGAACTTTTGGTAAGGTTTTAGTCCAGTTACAACAGCATTTCATAAAAATAGCATCAAACCAACAGTCAACGTGGTGGTGGTAGTGTGATAGCCTGGGGCTGCTTAGCTGATTGGGGACAACTTGCTTTAATTGATGGAACCAAAAATTTTGCTCTCTGACAGAAAATCCATCAGATGATGTCCTGACCTTCTAGCTCACTTGAGTTATGCAGCAGAACAACAGTCTGAAACACACTGGCAAGTCCACCTCTTAATGGCTTAAAAAAATAAATTAAAAAAATAAGTCCCATTAAAGGGTGACTGATTGAAGTGCAACCGCATGATCTTAAAAAGGTCGTTCGTGCTAGAGAGACCTGTTAAAGTGTGACTGAATTAAAACAGTTCTGCAAAGAAGAGTGGGCCAAAAGTCCTCCACAGTGATGTGGAAAACTCCCAGCCAGTTATCACACACTAGATTGCAATTGTTCCTGCTGAGGGTGGCACAACCAGTCATTAGGTTGAGGGGGCAATTATTTTTTCACATGGGGCCAGGTAGGTTTGGATAGCTTTCCCCTTAACTTCAGGAAGGAGTGCTACTCAATGTGAAGTCTCACTAATTGTAGCCCTTATCTTTGGCTACAGCCGCACTACAATGTGTTCATTTATTTAAGACACACCCACAGACGATTCAAAGCCCTGATCAGACACACTTAGATATTTAACTGTTATCCTCATATTTGTCAAAAGCCTCTTTGAAAAAAAAAAGGCCTAATATTAGATATTAAGCCTTAAGTGTACTAAAAGCCTAGTGGCACTATGTGCAGTGTCAGCGCAGGGTAAAATTTATTTGTGTTCAACTACGCTTTAAACCTGAGGCAAAGATGTCAGCAGTAGAAAATCTCACCCTGAGTAAACCGCCGTGCAATCCGCCATCCTCAGATGCTCTGAGTGTGTGTGTGTGTAGGCAAGTCATGAGGGGACGTTTGCATGTTTGCCTTTTCTTAAAACTCCAGAATAAACGTCTGCTCATGCCCATAGGTTATTTATGTGACTTTCATGAGAAGAAACGGCAATTCGGGAGAGGAGTAAGAGAAGGATGAAGGATGCAATCAGAGGAAAGAAGAAAGAAACAAGCAAGGATGGAGAAAACAAGAGAAAAAAGCCATGAAGAACAAAAGCAGAGGAAAGGACAGAGATTATGGAGGGAAATGAGTAGTCATTCAACTGAAAAAAAGATAGGGTCCTATGATGATGTCCTATTGAGGAAGAAAATGGATGTGGGGAAAACCTAGACGGGTGAGGCGAGCCCAGGTCTCGAAGGAACAGGTAGGCGAAGACAACACGAAAAGTCAATATTGGAGGAAAGATAGAGGAGAGAAAGAAGGAGACAGAGAGGAGCGGGTAACAGAGAGAGAGCCTCGAGAGCTTTGTCTGTTTTCTTGGCTGGAAAGATTTAATCAAGTTCACATCGTGCGGTGAACCACAAAGGCCCGCCACTTGTCTGAGGGGAGCCAGAGGGGAGCCAGAGAACAAGCTGAGCCTTCGCTGTTCAGACCGCTGTCGTTAGGGAGGAGGGAAAAAAAACGCAACCCAAAACAAAGCAGACACTTTCTCTCCCGCCCCTCCTGTGTTGATCTTTATCTACTTGTTACCAAAGAAAACTCTCAATCATGTTTAAAGCTGCGTGTCAGCGTTCCCATCAGTCTCATTTTCAGCTTTATTTCACTTGATGAAAAACTCTTTATCTATATTTATGGATTTAAAAACTTTCATGGTACAGTAGAAGCACTCTTTGCACCTGATGATAAAGATCTTCTATTTAGCTGAAATCATCAACATTATTATGTTAACAGCTTTCATTTCCAGCTACAGGAAGCTCCTGTGAACTCACTGTATGTGTCTGCTTGACACCAAGCAGGAGACACATGATGTTAATGACTCTCTGTTGAACAAAGTGGAACCTTTTTACAGCTGAATAGACAAATGGAGACCCATGTGTATCAAAAAGAAGAGCAAATATTGGGCTTGTTGTACGTTGGCAAGTGGGCAGAGCCAGTAATAGACCATTAAAATACTAACCATGGCTATTTCAATAACTAGTCACTTTAGTCTGAATAATGTCCCCCTTCAAGGTTTGATAAGTTTTTGCTTGTTTGCAAGAAAACAGTCAATGTTGTCTACAAAATTAAATAACGGGTTCTCAGAGTGGGTGTCAATAGAAGTTGAATGCACTCACCGGTCAGTTCATCAGGCACACGTGTTAACCACTCGTTAACATTACTATCTAATCAGCCAATCACGTGGCAGCAAGTCAATGCATGTAAGCATGGAGATGTGGTTAGGTCGACCTACTTTAGTTCAAACTGAGCAGCATAAAGAAGGGATAAAAGTTTTGTTAAGTAACTTTAAATGTGGTATGGGGGTTCATGCAGGATGGGCTGGTCTGAGTATTTAAGAAACTGCGATTTAATGGGGTTTTCCCACACAGACATACACAAGTATTACATGATATATCCAATAAAATGGCTAGTGAGTGTATAAGTACACCTTTTTTGCTTATTTTGCTTGACTTGAATGGCCATTTAAATATAGGTTTGCAATGTCCGTCCATCCAACCATTTTCTTACGCTTATCCAGGGCCGGGTCGCGGGGGCAGCAGCCAAAGCAGAGAAGCTCAGACCTCCCTCTTCCCGGCCACCTCTTCCAGCTTGTCCAGGGGAACACCAAGGCATTCCCAGGCCAGCCGAGAGACATAGTGTCCTAGGTCTTCCTGGGGACTCCTCCCGGTGGAACACCTCACCCAGGAGTCATCCTTATCAGATGCCCGGACCACCTCTACTGGCTCCTTTTGACGTGGAGGAGCAGCGGCTCTGCTCTGAGCCCCTCCCGGATGGCTGTACTCCTCACCCTAAGGGAGAGTCCAGCCATCCTTTGGATAAAGCCACCTACCCACAGCTCGTGAGCATAGCTGAGGGTAGGGACATAGATCAACCGGTAAATTGAGACCTTCGCTTTTACACTCAGCTCTATCTTCACCACGACAGACCGCATCGTATTGCTGTGCAATCCCACCGTCCTCAGATGCATTGTATTGCTGGAAAATAATCCATAGCTTTAATCTACTGTACAGTAACACCAATGCCAATGAGATTAAATGCACTTTCCCAAAAATAAAACCTTTAAAAAAACAATAAAAAACTAAAGCATGTGAGCTGCAGAAGGTATAGCAGGTCCCAACTTTTTCTGCTTGACTTTTCTGTCTGATTGATTTGAGCACAAACCTAACTGACTGACTAATGAAATAATCACATGTTGCAGCTCTGACAAATACAGACAGAGCAGCTGTATGATGAAAACAAACACAGAAGTCCAGAGTTTATATTTTATCAAAATATCAAATGCCACAAATGCCAGTAGCAGGTGCTGCAGAGCATACTGTGGTACATTCAGTGAGAAGTAGCACAAACACATTTAAAAAACACTGGAAGGCTGGTGGGTGTTGTGGCGTGTGTAAGCATAAAATCAAGGACAGCAAGGCAGAAGAAAAAGAAGGCTTATCAATTCAGCACGGTAGCAGCCACCTATGCCGCAGTCTCTGCAAACGCGTTCACTTTCAGCAGTGTCCGTCTAGCCAAAAAGACTGAGGTAACCATGTCAACGAGATCCCTGTTGTCATCATCACGGCTAATAGCCTGCCTTGTTTGCCCATCGTCACCATCCCACAAGTCAAATTCACAGACAGACGAAAAACAAGAACATAAAAGAGGACATGTAGCTGTCAGCGCGGTGCACCAGATCAAAGCAGTAATACACACAAAAGAGCTGGATGTTGTGTGCAGCACACCAAATAATAAACTGCAAAGTAAAACAACAACAACTGAAAAGCACTGCAAGCAGACCGAACAATCAATGTCAGACTGATGCTGAATATTCCTCATTTTTCCCCCCATTTTGAACACTATAAACGAACACACACTTTTTTATGAAAGCAATATATTTCCACGTCAATCACATCTGCCACTCTGCTCCCGCTGTGGCTGCGGGTTATTCCTGTCTGAGCCGCACTGAGTTAGAAACTATTTATTGGCCTCAGCAATCATATTCCCTGACCACCCCTGTCTCGCCCGGCTATTGCATGTGTGTGCGTGTGCTTGAGTGTGACAGTGAGAGAGGTTGTGGAAGTGACCCAGCAGTCATTTCTCTCACTGCCAAAGGGTTTTTAACACCAGAGAGATCTCCACTCCAGGTGCTGCTTATGACTGACAGGATAATTTGGAGGTGTTGAAAACACACGCACACACACACACACGCATGCACGCAGGCTATAAAAGCAGCAAAGAGTTGATTTTTATGCTGGCAAAGTAGCACGCTACATTATTTTTAGACATAAGTCACAGTTTTTATTAAGTTACAGGCTGGAAAATTGAAGAGGATTTAGTTCCTCTTGTTTTTATTCATTTCTGTATTTTATGTATATAAGTTTAGATTAGTTATTTATAGTTGGTTTACACAGCTTTGTGTATGTATGTGTACGTATGTGTAATGTGTGTATATAGACACGTGTGTGTGTGTGTGTGTGTGTGTGTGATTTACATTGCTGTGCTTGAGAGCCACCATCTACCGGAACCAAATTCCCTGTATGTGTCTGCACATATACTTGGCCAATAAACACGATTCTGATTCTGATTTTAAGTAAATCCTTCTGTCAAATAGTGTGATTTGGAATCAGGTAACACTTTATATTACAGCTGGGGCTGGGTAATAAAACAATAAAGATAATTATTGCAAAATAACTTTTTCTCCATGGAAATAGCAGACAAGATTTGTGTCCCAGTTCAAGGATTGCATCCTTCAAAGGCGGATTACATCAAAGCGTGGCGTAGAAGGCAAGATTCATTGCGCCCCAGTGGCAGTGGATCATTTTCTTTTTCAAAACTTTTCAAAATTTATTAAAAAAGAAAAAAAAAAAGATGGGAAACAGCCCAAAGAAAGCAGCTGAGAAATAAACTTTTGAAAGTAAGTAATGGGTTTCATACGACTCAGTTATCTAACAGTACAAATAACAAAATAATGAGGAACCTTAAACCTGTGGAGCATGAATCATCAGATTTTTTGAAACTAAATTTTTAATTGTTAAAATTTGATTTTTAATATGTTTTTGCTATATCTGGCTTTTAAAGGTGTTTCAGGGGCTGGAGAGTCACACTGATGATGTAGAAACTTACAGAAACCCATTTATCAAATATAAAACATTCTGCATTACCAATTTACCAATACTGAGTACCAATAACATATCCTAATATGCAGCTTTCACTTTTACCAGGACAAGCCGTTTGTAACATTACGATTTTACCACATTGTAGTTTAAATTTATTGGGATTTTTTAAATTTGTTTCCCCCATTTTCTCCCCCAAAATAGAAAACATTCAAGGAGGATTTCCAATTTTTTTTCTGGTAAAGGCCTTGGTCTGCGAGTTATCCATCCTGGCTTCTTAAGAGTGAAACTTGTAATGCTCCAGAAGCATGCTAGAGCATTACCCAAGCCTACTTGTTCCTTCAACTGTATGATGTTGCTGTCAGCTTGGGTTTGCCACATTTATTCAGCTTCTGATGTTTCTCACTGTATCGGGTTGGTTAGCCAGCAGCTTTGGGGTTTTTTTTTTTACGTCAGGAACTTTTAAGTCCCACAGGATGTTCGCTTTGCTGTCCTTAAATAGTTTGGCGTGTCCCATTGGGACATGGAGACTTCCAACCCAAATTCCACACAGATGTTCTTGTACACTGTCCTAACCTCTTGGTTATGCTTCACTCATATACATCATCTATCTGCTGAGGATACGTCTTGAAGAGTTTGATCTTCCACAACCTCTAGAAACTGCCGGTGACCTTGCCAAACTTGATAACTGGTTTAGGCCTGTGTGACTGAGGTCTAATGGGAAAATTATGGTTCAACAGTGGAAGTGCGCAGGGAGTCATGAGCAGCTTCGGACTGCCCACTGTTGTCAAATGGGGGTAGTGTCAAAAAAATGGTACAAAGCGTCACTAGGTAACTGTTGCTTGTGCTATTGTTGATCCATCAGCTAGCCACAAAGACCTGAAGTGAAAACAAGCAATGAAAAGCAGTCACTGCAGCCACTGTCTGTATTTTTCATGCTGTATTTTCTTTTTATCTTTGATGTCTTGTTTTTCTTGCTTTTCCCATTCCCAGTGAGCTCTGTTACTGCTTCCATTCCTGTTCCGACCAACGTGTCCACTAATTAGCATTTGACCAACACACAGAGCATCATTTATGTCAAGCACCTCTCCATAGGCTCCGTGTGGGCAAATACCTCTGTAAACAGACATAACCGTGGTAGCATAAATTAAGCATGAGGTGCTCCAACTAAACTTCCCAACCCTACAGCAATGGTGTATATCTAATTGAACTTCCCCTACATCTAGAAAAATGCTGTAACATTTTCATGTGGTAGATTAAAGTTAAAAATTGAATATGAATACATCCAACATAACTCTGAGACTGAGTACTTTTGTGCAATCAAGTGATTTACAGACAATAATTTAAACCAACCTGTGACGTGTAGCCTGTCTACGCTGACCTCTATCTTGAGGAACAGGCGACCCCGGCGCTCAGTGTGGTCCGTCCCACACAGGCTCGGCACATTGACCACACACTGTTTGTGCACGTTCATGTCGCAGGCTTGAAAGAGACAGGAAACAGAGACAAACATACAGAGGGTTGACTTCATCTGGAAAGGACTTTGTGTTTGACTTTTTTTTTTTTTTTGACTCATGCGTGCAGTCATGCAACAATTCATGCTATTGCTAAATGCTAATTTAACACTTGCTGAATTTGAGGTTGAATACTTATATAACAGAAATGTTTAGGGTAAGAGGAGTTACTGTATTTGCATATACTAAAGAAGATGCTGATGTAAAGAACATCTTCTGCCCCTGAAGAAAATATACAAAAATAATACATTTTCGAGAAGGAGAACCACAACGCAGGAAGATATACAGAATTACTCCAGTTAGCAAAAGATCAAAATTATTTAATAACTGTAAGTTAAACTTTATCCTAAGCTTTGCTGTGCTTACATAGATGCTGGCAAGAAAGTAAGTTGTGTCACTTTCAGACACATACTGACAAAGACAAAGCCCTTAGCTACTCTACTAGTGCAAAGGGGATGCCTGTGAAGCAGTGCAGCTCTTTCAGATAAAACAGTTATACAAGGCTCAAGTTTGGACACCTTTTGTAAGCTCTGTAAGTCAGAATATTTCCACTGAAATATTAATTAGTTTCTCTATGAGTATGAGTATTGAAGCATGTTGTGTTTAGGCATCACAGTGACAGAGCCCCTCAAAGAGCTGTATGCTGTGCTAACATGACAAAACATTTATTGCAGAGAGTAATCAGAAATGCCTGTTTCAAGTGGTTAAAAGCAGTAATTAAAAGCACCGCTTGCTTTCTCAAATGTGCTGTCTAGTACTTTAACATCAATAAGTAATCACCACATGGATGTGCTATAATCCCTGTGAGCGGATGAGATCACCGTTCAGCGGACTAGCAGTGGGTTGGATGTTGTAGGAAATGTGCTGAATCATGTTACAACATGAGCAAAGGCTGCTGGATTCTAATAATTAAAGATGCTCTTTGTCACGAATCAAAAAGGCCGACGAGAAATGTGTTTTTAATTATTAAATTATCGCCCTGGGATGAGCTAGAGTGCCACCTGACTTTCTTACAGCCTTTCTTCCCCTCTATATACTGCACTTTGTCCTCCCCTCTCTAACCCTCCATCCGTCTCTCCTGCTCTCTTCCCTTCCTTCCTCTTCTTGGCAGGCTTGTCAGGCTGACATGCCGAGAGGAGACAAGGAGAGACGAGAGATGGGGAAGCAGCTCGTAATAGCGATGGCCTCCCCACATCAATTTGTTCTGGTGTGCTCCCATTACCATCTGTGATGAGGCCACCACCAGAGACCCACAGATGGATGGACAGAACAAGAGGAAGGGAGAATGAGGCACGGTGATGGATGAAGAGGCTTTGGGGGGAGGAGGGAACAGGAAATGTACAGTGAAGGATATAAAAGTGGGAGAATCTAAAGAGAAATTTGTTGTTGGAGAAGGAAAAAGAGGTGTGGAAGTAAGTGATCAGGGGAAAATACCAGGGACAGTGGAGGGGAAAGGAAGGAAAGAAGTGGAAGGGAAAGGAGACTTTAAATGAGGGAAATATGGTGCCGGATCGGGGTCATACATGCAAAGAAAAGGAAGAAGACTTGAAGGAGGAGCGTGGGTGGAAAGAATGGGAGCACACAGAAGACTCAGCAGGGCAGGATAGTGAATTGTGCCTGGGCTGCAGATGTGTCTGAGTGTAGTACAGTACCAGCCTATTCCCATCTGTTCTCATTAGGTGCGGCTCTAGGACGTAAACCGGCACAGCGTGTTTGACACGGCCGCGCTCTGCACGCTCACATGCACACATGTGAACAAGGTGATACTCACTGTCACATTTCATCCCTTGGTGGATGAGCCCATACAGCAGCGAGCCACAGTGGTCACAGAAGGTTGGACTGCCGTATGTGTGAATCTTGAACTTGTGCTTGCTTCTGGGGTCCTGGGCAACAAAGACAGAAAACAGTAAGGTGATTACAGCGAGTCACACCTCATTTCTTTTTATTTTGACTTTCTTTTTCAAAGCGGTCTTGAGCAATAGTTTTTGAAAGTTTAAAGTTTTACTTTGGACATTGGCTGCTTTTTCACTTATTTTCAGTTCAGTCCTTGACCACGACCATTTTCAGAGTATTTTTGTATTTGTTAATCCATTTAACACTGACCCATGAATCATTCAAACATAAAAAAGAAACAAGAACAAATCCAGCAACGAGCTGCCACAGGACCTGAGGGGTGAGTCCACAGCCATCTGTAAAACACAGTGTAGGCTTTGTAATGGTTTGATCCCAAACACCCTGCCAATGCAGTAAAAAGCATACATGGATAGAAAAACACATCAGTCATATCAGTCGTGGATTGGTCTCTCCAGATGCTGGATCTCAACATTACTGATGCACATGGGATCATCTTAACAGAGAAAAGAAAAAAGGCAGCCGACCCCCAAGAAGAGCTTTGAATGGCCTTAAGGAAGCCTGGAAAACTATTCCTGAAGACAACTTAAGGAAATGACAAGAACGCTAACTAGAAAGTCAGGCTGTGTTAAAGAATAAAGGTGGTCGTATCAAATATCGACTTTCAAGCTTGTTAGAATTGTATAAAATCTTTTTTTGCTTTTATGCGTTTCACTGTATGCTTGTTTCAATAAATCTCTGCACATAGTTCCCCATTTTCCTACCCAATTAAAAAGAAATCAGTGGTAGCTCAAGACTTTGCCACAGTACTGTATGTAACTGATGCTAGGATAGATACAATGTTAACCAGCTTCCTCAACAGTATTGAATACATTGTACATGCCAATTTTTAAGCTTGGAGTTTCTGATCAACTATGACAGCGGCGCTCAGCCTCCAGGCCACGTACCGGTCCGTGAGTCGTTTGGTACCGGGCCGCGAAAGTTGAGGCTTGGGTGTGAAATGTACGGTTTTCATGGTTTTTATCGCTAACTCTGTTTCCCTGGGTCTTTTCCTGTGTTGTAGTTGTGTGTCTTATTTTGAAAGAAATATTTACACGTTACCATAGCGACCAGAGAGCATTAAGGGGCAGAAAGGAGGATGTTACTCTCAATGTTGTTAGCGCATTTCAGGAGGACGCTGCTAATAAAGTTACACAATTACACAGTGAATTCGCATTTATTATTATATTTACAAAATACTACAGATTTTGACTTGGTTGTATCATTTTATTTTGTTGTATTTGTCTGCGACACCTTAAAGGCCGGTCTGTGAAAATATTGTCAGACATTAAACCGGTCCGTGGCACAAAAAAAAGTTGGGACCACTGAACTATGACACAAGAATCTTAGAAAAACATGGATTGCAGCTTAAGAATTTCTTTGCAACATGTTAAATCAACATTTCTTCCAATGTGTTCACCAGGTTAGCTAATTTCCACAGTCACCACAAAATAAACATAGCTATAATTAAAGGCCTGCAAATGAGGGTGGATAAACCCCCACCAGCATTGCCTCCATCATTCTGAAATGTGTCAGAGTGGCTGGATGTGTAATTATCCAGGCCACTGACTGAGTAAGTGGGCCCGCATCATTGAAAAATGCCCTTTTCTCCACAAACACGCTAAATCAGATAAACAAGAAAATGACAGAAGAAGAGCACGAGAGAGATGACAGCAGAGGGAGGGCGGAGGAAAGCCTGTGTGTGAAAGAGGAGGGAGCTGTTAGGGTGTGATTGGCAGGGGAATGACTCAGTGGCGTGAGGGTTCCAGAAAAGTCTAATTAACATGTTCTTCTTTTAGTAAGCATGCCTATTTTTACCCCTTTCCTCCAGCCTTTCTTCGAGGCTTTTCTTGTGAGGAAAAAAAAAGACGTAAAAAAAGATGGCGTTTTGGTCAGGCCCCTTGTCAGGCCCCTTGTGTCCCGACTGTCTTTTCTCTCGGGTATTCTGCAGACCATTTTTACCTACTTATTGTTGCATGAACACTTCTTCCTCTCCATTATTCAATTGTTGGAACAGTGAATTTATCCTAAAAGAGACTTGCTGAGAGAACTGCAGACACCAGGGACCCAAACAGCAACTGAAGAGAGCTCACATCTCTCTGCTCTCTGTTCCTGTGCCTTTCTTTGTCTTTATCCAGCTTTTTCCTCACTCCTTTCTCCAGCAATCTGTGGACAGGGAGCCCAGGAAGTTTCTTGCTTTTTCTGAAGCTTTTATAGGTTTTCTCTCTTTAACGCTATGTCACTGTCTCTTTGCTTTTGCTCCCACTCTTCTCAGGAGCTAAGGCTGTAATAAAATTGTATTTTTTTCTCATGTACTTGCAGCCCGAGTCTTTAACTCAGGATTGCAGGAAGAGGCAGGGCGTGAAAACATAATGTGTTTAGTAACCTTGGATTCCGAACAATGTACTGGTGAAGGCGCACAGATAAGTGCAGATGCACATCATAACCAAAATCTAATACTTGCACAGGCTCAAACTAATTTCTCTCTCCCTCTCTTTCTGGCTCTCTTTTGAACTGCCCGGCGATCTCTAATAAGCAAGATGATGATATAAGACATCATAACACCATCAGTATCTCAAAATCACCACATACTTGCCCCAAAACCTCTCTGGAAGTTAGAATAGAATAAATTAAGCGTACGTAGCATAACCCACCTGGACTTCCTGCTCAAAACCAATACCAATACCAACATTAGCAGTATCCACAGCACCACCAGATCCCAAAATGTTGATTCTGTTCATCTGGAAGTAGTGTTTTCAGTAGGAAAAATGTTGCATCACTCATCCAAGTGACTTCTTCAGTCTCAGCTGACTGCAGGTTTCCCCAATCTGTTTATAAGATTGGGGAAAATGCTGAAAACGCTACGTCGCTACGTCCAGATGAACAGAATCAACTTTTGGGGATTTACTTACCTGGATGATTGAGCATGCATCAAGAAGCACCACCAAATGTTCATTACAGAAGATGGAAGTGCAGATAAAACCTTCTTTTGGCGAAAGTGACTAATTTGTATTATTTTTTTCAACTAGTATAAACCAATGCAAATCAGGCGATTGCACATTACACACTGTTTGAGACGATCATGAATCATAGAACATGGCTAACACCATTAGCAGGATCTCTCTTGTACAGATGTTTCAGATCTACAAAAAGAAGGAAAAAGAACAACAAGTTGTTTCTTTCTTTGTTGTGATTAGGTTTCAAAAACACTAATATGCATAATATTTAAATGTACAAACACTTGAAGAGGCAGCACACTTGGCAGCTTTTGATTGTGGCCCACGCTGCCACATTTAAAAAATAAAAAAAATCCACAGTTTGGTTGAGTGAACACACAGTTATGGATGTTTTTCATTTTTTCCACCAGAGTCAGAGGGCCCGTGTTGCTTGATGTGAGTATGAGGCACAAAGCCTTAATATCCCAGGGAAACCTTTGCCGTTAGCACTGCATGGCTTTTTCGACTGGCCCGTTCAGCCTTGGGATCCCTATTCACCAGCTGGACCATTGTTTCCACATCACCTTTGAATCAAGCTGCTTTTTTCCATCTCTCATGGTCTGTCAACTCAGAGGCTGCTAAACAAATCACATGTAGTGGTAAAAGTCACCAGCAGCACACTGTGGTGGCTCTGATCTCACCTGTGTTAGTCTATAACACTATTTTTAAAGTTAAACTGTTTCTCTGGCTTCAACTGGACCGTTTTTCTTTGTTTGCTCTCCCAAAATCTCTATTAGTGTCATTTTATATCCAGTATAAATTCTGAAAATTAAATATTGCCTAAATATTACCTGATGAAACTGGCGCGTTCTAATCTTTTCCATCTGGTGATGCAAATAATGAATTAAAACAATCCTGAGCTGTTTCTTTACACAGAGGTTTTTGGCCCTCTGGGCCTTTTAAAAGTGTCAAGTCATTCATCGCTGGGTGCTGAGAGAAACACTGAAAGATATTCGTACTTGCTTTGTTCACTTAGAAGCAAACATGCACATCAACATCGACTGGAGCTTTCAATAGCGGCGTTCTACAGGTGACTTGTTTGTCTGCTACTCAGTTTTCATTGTTGTTGAAGCCGCTATGAAAAACATGATTCACAGTTCATCAAGAGACAGTCAAAAACGTAAGGAGGTTAGTCACAGAGCCCAGGCACTGGAAAATAAAATTCACAAAAACACGCTTGCATAATGCACAAAATAAAAACATCTGAAAGTATCAAACCTATTTGACAGGTCATCCTTTTAGCCTCAAACACCCTCTCAGTTATTTGAATACAGGACTGTGCTGAGGAAAGGTGTTATCAGATGAACCGCATTAATGTTAACAAACAGAGCTGTGGACTTAAAAATGGGAGGTTTGGCTGTGGTGAGTCAAGATGCTTCTGCTGCTGCTGAGTTTCTCAGAGCGTAACAGGTAACAGTAACAATAACTAACAATAATCTATCTATCTATCCACACACCTAAGGTGGAACAGTGGTTGCCTCACAGCAGGAGGATTTGGGTTGAGAATCCACCGGGTGGCTGAGGCCTCTCTGTGTGAAGTCTACACGTTCTCCCTGTGCTTGTGTGGGTTCTCTCCGGGTACTCCAGCTTCCTCCCACAGTCCAAATGCATGTTAGGCTGATTGGTGATTTCAAACTGCCTTGGGATAGACTGGCAACCTGTCCAGGGTGTACCCCACCCCTTGCGTTTGGACATCTGGACTCGCAACCCCGTGACCTTGAACTGGATAAGTGGTTAAGAGGATGGATGGATGGCAAAAAACACTTTTCCAGTTCGGGATGTTTTGGGTAATCATATCCTATACTTTATTCTGCAGAACTGCTCAGATTCGATTGTTTACAACACTCTCGGCACTGTCTGCAGCACATGTGGCAGCAGAGGATGACAGTAGTGTCTCTTCAGTATAAGCTGCTAACCAATTTATGAAATACAGTGCTGGAAAGTTATTAAACAATGACCTCATCATTTACCCTGTCCAAAATAACTCTAGTTGTATGTATAAACATGCATACATGTGTGACTGTAACTAATTTTGTGGAACATAAAGCAATCCATCCATCTTCTTCTCTTTATGCAATTTGGGGGTCACTGAGGGGCTGTAGCACACCCCAGTGGTCACGGGGTGAGAGGCTGGTTGCCAGACTGTTGCAGTGCTAATACAGACAAATGTAGGAAGCGAGGAAGGAACTCGCTTTTCGGGGCTTTGAAGCCGACTGCTGTTTGCTTGCAGACATTCTAGACTACGGTTGCCTGGGTAACCCTCTAATGTATTTACTGCCATTAAACATGTCAATCAACAGTATCTGCCTGGAAGTTGAGAAAAGTTAGTCTTACCCATCTTGACCCACGTTGCCAGGTCACTCACTTTCTGCGGTCTCAGCAGAATTCAATTCTCCTTCAGAGTGAATGCAGCCTAACAAGTCTGTGTTTGAACTGTGGAAGGAAGCTAGAGCACCCAGAGAGAACCCAAGCAGACCCAAGGAGAACACGCAAAACTCCACATAGGAAGCCCCCCAGGCAGCTGACAAGTCTAGGATCTTCTTACTATAAAGCAACAGTGCTAAACACAGCAGCACTGTGCTGCCCAATCCTCAGCTGTCAAAAAACATGGCAAGGCTAAAAAAGGGTGGTGCTGCCAGATGGAACAAAAGAAAGTCAGTCCGATGCAGCTCAGTCCCAGATGGCTGCAGCGTGTAGTCAGCCATGAATCTCTGCCAGGAATCGTATGACTTTCATGTTGCCTAATCTGACACAGTGATATCAACAGGCAACCTTTTTTAAGTGTTTATATAATTTAAAGTTAAAAGTACTTCCATGGGAAATTTGTCAGGAGAATTGGGACCAACAGCAAAAGGTTCTTTAAGGTTCACCTGGCCCAGGTTAACAGAGAGACACTTTGTGGAGGTTAAGGAAGTTCACCAGACAGGAGGTGTGACCTCAGCCTACTCCATTATCCTGTCAGGTCTGATCTCAGCGCTCCGCTGCAGTCGCAGGTCTCTTACTGGGAAAAGTAGCACGAACCTCCTCGAAGCAAAACTTTGGAACTGAATGTCAGATCTTCGCTTTAACACGAACAGATTGGAGAACTGAAATGGTTTAATGATTTAAGTCAGCAAAGCTCCATCAGGAATCGTTTTACTTTTTATTTATTTATTTTCTTTATTTGTATTTATGCGCTCCACAATCACACACTAGATAACAGCAAAAGGGTCCCCAGACATCACTGGGGGGAATTAAATCCCTCAAAAACACCAACAGAGAAAAACAATGAAACTACAATTAAATTAAAAGACCAGAATCATACTGTGATTATGCAAGAATGTGCATGCTCGTGTGAGTGCCTGTGTGCGTGTTGGAAAAAGGCACCTGGGGTAACAAAGTGAACAACTGTACAGTTGCTATGGTGATAACGGGCTGGAGAAAATGCAGTGATAGATTGAAAGCAGGCAGGAAAAAAAAACTAAGAGAAAGAGAGAAGGAGGTTTAATAAAATTAAGCATGTGCTGTGCAACTATGAAGAGAGTCTGGTTAGAAGTAAAGGAACAAGAAGAATAAAAGAAAGAGTGCCAATCTCATAGTCAGATACACGTCCAAGCTCAAGGTCAGGTGAAAGAAAGGACTGCGCAGGGTTGTTTTTAGCTGAGAGAATCATCAGTTATTCTCTGCCGGTAGAGTGGAACCCAAAACAACCACCAGTGTTGTCAGGCTCGCCCAAACAAACACTGCCCAGAGCTTCGGCTGAACAGGCGCTAGTCTGACCCGCGATGGTGAAGGGCACACACTGCTTATTGCACTCTGTGACTGCATTAAAATGAGTGTGCCTCAGTGTTCGTGTGCGCATCTGTCTGTTAGAGTGTGTATGATGGTACGAGCACCAGAAAAACAAAAAGGAGAGAAACCAGCGCAAAAGAAGAATGAGTAGAAATAGAAATAATAGAAGGGAAAAAAAAGATAGACGTCTACCAATGTGGAGACAAAGAGAGACACATGGACAAAAAAGGAGAACGATGGCAGAGAGAAAGTTGAGCGGCGTTTGTGTGCGAGTGTGTTTGTGGGTGGGCGGGTTTGTTGCATCAAAGTAATACCAAATCTCCAGGCCAAGAGTTGAGACTTTCCACATTCAAGCCACCGTGGGCTTTAGTGAACTGGCTGGCGTACACAATGCCCAGACAAACTCTGTAAATTACACAGTGCATTTACACAGAGGGACGATCCACAGTGACAGTCAAAGTGAATCAAAGGCACAAGAAAACATTTTAAGCTGGGATTAAAAGGTACGGAAGCCCAGAGAGGCAAGGGGTGAAAAACTTTTGCAGGAATTATCTTTTATAATGTATTTAGTGTAATTTATTTTGTCTCCGTTATATGTGTTCACTATTTGTTTGTGTTTCTAGTATTTCCTGTGGTTCCCCTGTCTCTGACTGCATGTCTCAGTGATACTTTAAAGATTAGTTTTCTCTTGTGTCTTGTTTTGATTTCACTTGCTGCTTTTGTTCCTTTGCCTCTGCTGTGATTGTCTGCCAGAGGCAATTTATACTTCTGTGTTAAAGCTACATGCACAAACCCCTCTGAAACCCTGCACTGTAACCTCACGGCCGCCTCCCTGGAAATGTAACCACTCGTCACATCAGTGCAGCCCACCGTTGTGCCTGGCCTGTTTAGGACAGTCAATTTGTCCATTTCCTGCCACTTTTTTCTTTTCTGTGTTAAATCTGCACACTAGGTATGTTGTAATTGCAAACCCCTCTGAAACCTCACATCACAATCCGACTTGGACCTCCAAGGAATTGCAAACATGGCGTCAATATAAGGACAAAAAGCGAGGACCCAAAGGGGGGGAGAAATAAATCCCAACATTTTACTTGTTTCTATCATGTCTGGCACCACTTACCAAACACCAGGACACAACCACAAGGTAATTAACACATAGTGCACCAGCACAAGCATGAACGTCAGCCATTCATGTGACGAATAGTAATGACAATGATGTGGGAAGCTTGCATAGCTCATGTGGCCGACGTCACGCTGGAAGATTCATCGCAAAAGTCTAAATCAAACATGAGTTTCACTGGAGGTCTCAGTCCCACAGATCAAGAAAACAGCTGGCAACTGGTCGCTAGAAGGGGGAAAAAAGCATGTTCCAGCTGCAGAGAAGGTGCTGCATCAAGAACCCCCTTGGTACCTTTGGTTGCTTGCAGGTTGCTAGCGACTTTCTCAGGGAAAACTCGCCAACTACTCAACGAGTAAATGTAAACAGACACCATTCGCATTAAAAGTAAAAGCTGAGCCTTTTGAAATCTAAGTTACCACTTAACGTGTATACCCCTACTTGCCAAACGGTGGGGATAAACACCCTTCTCTTTAGTGGTTGCCATGGAGTTGCAGACCAGTCTTTAGGCTTGTGTGACTGAATTGCGTTCACCTGTCTCTTGTTCCCACTCCAGGGTGTTATAATCCTGTCTATCCCCTCGTCTTTGTCAGAGCATCATTGTTGAGTTTCCCCCTCTTCCTGTTCCCCGTGCTCCTACACATCCTCTAGAGTCATCAGAACTCTCCAGAATCATACCACATATTAAAACAAATGGAATAAAGATTTGAACTGAGAAATATATGCTTCATCATGGGTTCTTTTAGGATTTCTTTACAGTCCTAGTACTGCCATGTCAAATACGATCACCAAACCGTAACTTGTCTACCAGTTCACACTGACTTTATCCCTCTTTCTCATTCACCCATGCATAAAACACGCACACACTTAGCTATACAGATACAAACCCTGACAGCCACCCGAGTCCTGGGTGGGGTTTTGCTTCAAGCAATCAATCGTATCACAGGGACTAATCTGTCATCACTGATAAAAACAATAATGAAGCCGTGACTCAGTACGAAAGAAAAAGAAGACAGAGGACAGAGGGCGGCAGAGCTGACACGAGATATATCAACAGCAGAAAAACTACTTGAGACGAGCAGAATAAGACTTGGAGAGAAGGAGGTCAGGCGATAAAAGGGGGGAAAAAACCAAAACTTGTCAAAGGTCATTGAAAACTAGAAAGCGCTGCTGATTTAAAAACAGCCTAATGAGTTGCTCTTTATCATGTCGCCGCTTTTATTATCTCCCAGCTGACGTTTCACCCATCAAAGAAGACTCACAGTGACAACTGTACATGC
Organism: Haplochromis burtoni; assembly: GCF_018398535.1. Taxonomy (NCBI): domain Eukaryota; kingdom Metazoa; phylum Chordata; class Actinopteri; order Cichliformes; family Cichlidae; genus Haplochromis; species Haplochromis burtoni. Next base: position 505,926 of record NW_024582442.1, read on the forward strand.
ATTTGCTGTCTCCGGGTTCATCTGTGTCTTCAAATCATGCTTGTAAAGGTACCTCTATCCATCACTGATTTAATTAGAGCTATCCCATCTCTCTCTCTCTCCACCTGCAGCTCCTGAGTGTTTACCGGACCATTGTTATCAGACTATCCCTCTGTAAGCCGCATTATGTTAAAGACCGATTTACAGCCAGGCAATCCAAAGTGGAAATTTTTAAACAGATACTGGAGGATATTTGTATTTAAAAAATGTTAGCCCCGAGGTTGCTTCATGGAGACTTTATTTTGCAGTATTTTGCCATTTCCGAGCTCCCTGATGTTATATGAAGTGATGGAGTGTAAGGGTGTTTTCACCCCATGGCCTGCCTGTTCCAGCGGCAGCATAATACACGTCTCGTCAATGCGTCGTTTGTTGCGTGCCTCCTCTGATTACATGCCTTTCTGGTCTTTTTAGAGATTCAAACATCAAAAAGCATTAGTATATCATGGTTCTCGCATACATGAAAGGATGCACTGCTGCATGCGTTCACGCAGGCACACAGACACACACCGGGAGTGTGCGAACAAGCTCATTAGTGAGGAATGGTAAAGAGAGCAATGAGAGCAACTTTCCAGTGATTCTTTAATATGAATTGTGCAGTTGGATATGTAGCTGAAGCCATGAGAAGACTTATTAGTCTTGAGCGTCTCATATGGCTTATGGTGCACACCAGTGAAATTACCAGAACAGTCATATAAACATAATCCATTAAAAAAAGATGTTGTTTCAAAAGTGAAATTACAAATTCTGAAGAAAACTGTTGGTTTGTATTAGGCTATTTATACATCAGGTTTTCTTCTTTATTACTATTTCGGTATCATTTTCTTGTTGTAGATGATTGATGTGGCGAGAAGAGTTTAAAATAACAGCCTGATTAACAGACCATCAACCTGGCAATTACCAGTCTTCCCCCATACTTCCGGGTCTACTTTTATAGCATTATTATACACCCAGCCTCCAGTTAATTACATGCACCTATCCAAGGTGCATGTAATAATCTGAAAGAGCAGCGCTGCAATAAAATGCTTTTATAAAAAGCTATAATGTAGAAGTTAAGCACCTCTAAAACAAATTTAAACTTCAGGTTGCTGCTCCTGATTAAGGAACTCTTAATCTGTTTTCAAAAAAAGCAAAATAAAAAGGAGAGGAGAAGAAAAAGCAGATTACAGAGATTATATTGTGTGGAAGTGTCGTCATTTCTGTAGTTATCCACGGTGATCACATAGTTAACCACACCCTGATGACTACAATCCTACAGTAATGTTGAGGTCTGGACTCTGAGGAGGCCAATCCATGACTGATAGTGTTGCAGTGTGCCTTTTTTTTTTTTATCCAGGTATGCCATTACTGCATTGGGAGCATGTTTGAGATCACTGACATGCTGAGAAATGAAGCTGTTGCCAATCAGATGTATTCCAGATAGTTTTGCATAGTGCTAATGATAATTTTCTATATTCATAATTCCATAAATTCTGAGAAGATCCTTAACACCACTGACTGAAATGGAGCCCTAAACCATTACAGAGCCTCTGCAGTGTTTTACAGTTGTACCTCTTCTGACCTCTAAACACAACTTAAACCAAATATTTCAAATTCAATTCATCACTCCATAAGACCTTATCATTCCAGACCAGACCTCGTCCTTTGGTCTAACTCCCAAAAACTTGCGTACATCACTGAGCTGACGGTACCATGGGAGGAAGCAATTGAGGAAGCGTTTGAGTGTAAGAAGCTGCGGTATGCCAACTTGGCAGCTGAGGCAGAGGACAGAGGCTGGAAGATCAAGGTGCGCCCGGTGGAAGTGGGGTGCAGGGGCTTTGTTGCCAGTACAACAGCAAAACTGCTTAGAGAGATTGGGATCAGAGGACAGGCGCAACGGCAGGCTATAAGAGAACTATAGCTAACACTGCTGAGAGGACCAGTCACTGGCTATGGTTAAAAAGGGCTGACATCACTTGGGCAGCTAAGGCAGTCAGCTAACCGCGAGAGAAAAGAAATATTCCGCTCTTCTCCCCTCTGCTCTTCTTCCCTTTTCTGGGAGGCAGTGGGGAGGTAGAGCGTACAGCCCGATCCGGCGGGGAGGTGTGGGAAGCCAGATCGGGCGCCCCCTTCCGGCTCTCCTCTCTGCTCTCTCCTATCTTGTCCCTTTTGTCTTACTTCTCTCTATCACCTTTTGGGTCTGCCATTACATTTTATATTCTTTTATTCTATTATATTTTACATTCTTCACTGTTTTGTCCAGTTTCCTCAAATTGTCTTAAGGATGCACTGCACACCATGCTGAGACAGGGCTGTGCGATATGACCAAAATCTCATATCCTGATATAAGACATTTATCGTCCTGACAACGATATAAATCACAAAAATGTAACATTTTCTGTAAATTCTGTGACTCTTGGGCAACTCAACTTGCGTGAAGTGTTTTCAGCTGGGCATCCTTTACCTGGAGTCAAGTGTTTTAACCGATGCATGAAACTGTACATTTTTAGACATAAGTTGTAACGGCCACCACTTTCTTTCGAAGTTTGAGTCTAAGGCTTATTTTTTAGCACCTGATGTCTCTGTATTTTGCTTCTCATCTGTAAACTCTCTGCATACTCTTTCACATGATTCAGATTATTTGGAAAAGTCTCAACAGGATCTTGAGCTTTATTGTGAAAGTGTTAAGTGAAAAACAAACAAGCGGACGGCGGAGCCACACGATGGTTTTACCATCATTGTTGCTAACGACAGCACGTAAAAACAGGCGCTTGTCTGTCCGTACTGTTGTTATATTAAATATAAGAGAAAGAGAGAACTTTAAGAAATGAATATAGCCACTACAGTGACCATCAAAAGCTGAAAATATGTTGCTGTAAACGGTTTATTTTACGAAACAAACAATAGCGTAATAGGAAACGATAGACGTTTTTATATCGTCATCTGATATATATATCGTTATATCGAACAGCCCTATGCTGAGATATGTAAAAGTTTTTGCTAATAGTTCTTTATCGTGTTGGTCCAAAAAAATTATACTTTATACCTGTGTTGTCTTTGTCATTATCTGCACATTTATACAGCCAATCTCCAAAGAAACACTTTGAAAGACGTTCGGAAATCCTTGGGAACTATTGCTCAAGACCATTTTTTTAAAAAGTGCTCCTTGGATACAAAGGACCTTTGCAAAACTTTTGCATAGTACTGTAAATAGGAGGATTAAAGGATCAAAAACAGCTTAGACTGGACTGTCCCACCTCAAGTTGGTAGAACAAGGCAGCCACTCATCTTGGAAACTAAATACAGCCACTGTTCACAAGTGATCCTTGCAAATGTCTGCTCCCTATATATCTTCACTTGTTTTACCAAGGCATAATGCATCACAGATGACGCCTCAGAAATATTCACAGGAAATTTATCACGAACGACAGAGCCATCACACGCTCGTTACACTCATAATCGTAGAACTATTGATCGTGTCCTCAATCCACGCTTCACATTACTGCCTGGTTGGAGATGAACAAACTGCCTCATTGACTCTGTTGTATATAGTATAAGGCTGTATGTGAGGCCAGGGCACTGATGATATTTATGAATATGAGCAAGTTTAAAATGACAACAAAGCACGGCTCAAGTTTGTCAGTTTCAAATAAAAACTTCATTGCAAATGAAAGCATTCTGTTTTTAAACACATATAAGACCAAATTTTACTTAAGAACTAAATGTGTAGACACACACACAGATAAAACACACAGAGTAAAATGAGTACAGAGTAAAATCAAACCGAGCAGACACAGGTGTTCGGCCCTTAATCCTTTCCCGTTGCTATCTAATTAGCAGATCTAGTGTTGAGATCCATTCAAACTGCACCTCTGAGCCGCGCACACGCTTTCATCACAACCCAACTTTCATCATCAAACAGAGCGTTTAATTAGATTGACTAGGATATGAGGCCTGCTTTTATATGCGCGTGGGTTGCCCTTTCTGTGGCATGAACTGTAGCTACAGTCCTTTGTTGCTTCAATTCGCACAAAGGCCAAAGCGGGGTCTTTAACCTGTGAGAGTATCATCACTTCCTGTTTGCGCCTCCATATGACTAGGGGTCTCTGCGGCAGCAGTTATCAGGCTCCATTAGGAGACACTGGTGGCGATAGCTCCATCTCGGCTCATTGGTAATTGAGCTAAATGGCTGTGAGAGAGGATGAGTTGTTCAGAGGATAGTTGACTTTGTCGAGAGGTAGTGGAGAATCCCACTTAGTGTAACAGAAATCCACTGTGCCTATATCTGGCCTGCACTTATGCCTACATGCAATATGTAAACACAGACAACTACTGCTTCAGCACATCGAGGACTGTGGTGAGGACAGGTTGACTGATGCAGTCCAGTAGGAGTCTCTGATGATGTTTGCAGACTATATGTTAGATTGCTGTGTTGTGGGTTTTAGAGAAGACAGTATTAACCAAAAGACAGGAGGCCAAACTGGAGGTGGCAGAGTTTAAGATTTTCATTGGGAGTGATCAGGTACATCGGGGGGACAGCTCAGGTTGAGTCAATCTGGAGACAGACTTAGAGATGTAAGGTTGAAATGATTTGGACATGTGCAGAAGAGGGATAGCGGATATATTAGACAAAGGGCGTTGAAGATGGAGCTGCCAGGCAGGAGGAAAAAAGGAAAACCTCAGAGAAGATTCAGGATTGGTGTGACAGAGGAGGATGGAAGATACAGGAAGACATGGAGGCAGATGATCTGTTGTGGTGACCCCTAATAGGAACAGCTAAAAGAAGAAGAACAAAGGCGGAGATATGTGGTTTTCAGTGAGAAATATCTTCTGAGTTCACATTGTTATTCTATTATTGAACATTAGGGAACCAATTCCATCCCTGGAATGAGCCCTCTGAAGGGCACATTATCTGCAACGTCACTTTCTTTTTCGATAGCTGTTGCAGAATCTCCCTCTGTATAATTTGGGAATCCCACGTCTTCGACCTGAACGTCACCAGTCGCACCACCTGCACAAGGTTACAAAAATTGAGAAGTGTGCGACCAGCCGAAACACCACCAAAGCGTGGCCCCCATCAGTGAATGTGGAGTCACATAAGCAGTGGGTATAGGTGTAAAAAAAAAAAAAAGAAAAGCTGAGCACATGAAATAAACTGCTCCCATACCTAAAGAAGCAAACGGTTCTTTCTGTGAAATTTTCGTGAACACATCCAGTTATTTAAAATAACATAAGAGAGGAGTCTCTAAATAAAAGGTGCACCAGCAACAATGCCAAGAATCAGAGTCGCTCTGCCTTTTGTCTTTAAACAGATAGTACCATGTCCAATCAGCAAACATAGAAACACAACAGTGCTGTGCTGGGACAAAAAAGAAAAGACCTTTGGAGTGCAGGTAGAGCTAAAAAATAATCCAGTAAGAAGCAGACAATTAGTTACTGGCTCAGAATATCTATCAAAACGGCCCCCAATGTTTGCTGCCAGCACTTCCCTCTTAGATCATTTTAATTTAATAATAATTGATTTAATGATGAGTCTTCTTCTTTTTCTTCTTCTTCTGTCTGTTATCTGTTGTTGCTGTTACCCGTTTCTCATTCCTCACAGCAGACTCAACTGTGTAATATACTGAGTCAAACAGCGCCCCTCTATAGATGTGTGGTGAAAGATTGTATTACATTCCCAAAAAGATAAGCAGGGAGCTGAGTTTGCTTCGCTTGGAAAAAAAAAAAAAAAAAAAAATCAGACCAATTAAGTCATACCACTGCGTCAGCTGCATTTTTACTGGCTGACTTGCTTCTGCTGAGGGTTCCTGCTCACTCAGCAAGTACGGACTTTATCAACGTTAAAGAATAAAATAAACATGTCAGAAGAAGACTTGTGGACAGGATGGACTTTTCAGCTTTAGTGTGGATTTGTTCAACACAGTTCTCACAAACAAACACCACCCTCTTCAAATAGGGTGAGGGACAAGCACACCCCTTTTACTCTGTGTCTGGACACAGAAAACATACACAGATGAATATTTTTTATGTAAACTTATTTATGAGTGATTACAAATGTAAAAACAATCTGGTTTTATTATCATAACAAGTGAACAACCCCAGAGCATCCCTGATGAACAAATTATGACTCTGATAATATAGTTGAACAACGTTTCTCCCATCTCTTTACTTTTTAAATTTTTATTTAGTGGCATACTAACATATCGACTGATATATTGGCCCTGCAGATGTACAATGTCAGGCTCTGGCTGACTGAATTGCTCATGTATCCATGCTTGCAGTTTTGCATATAGAGTCTTGGCTGGATTTAGCTGCATGTGTTAGTCTACTGAAGCAGTACTTTTAATACGGTTGTATACACACAGAAAACTAGCATAGTGGGCGGCAGCTGTAGGTTACCTGAACAGATTGTGACTATTTACAGCCTTGGCAAGTTTATTATTGTTGTTAGCCTGTTCTGTTGGGCACTGAACATTTGTTATAGTTTTAAATGATAAGGAAGCCTGAACAGGATTTTTGTATATCAGGGAAATAAAACAGTTACTAAGTCCTTTCTTTTAATACATTATCACAGAGAGGATGTGTTATGCATGCCAGTGAACTTGGATAACAAGGCATGTGCCAGTCTTGAATCTGTATGATGCCGTTTTGTGTAAAATGCAATCCAATAGATGGGGGTTAGTGTTTCAAAATACCCACACAACCAGACTGGTTTAAATTGGCTTACCCAGTCTCAGAGAAAGGCCAGCTGTTACAATAAAGTCATAAAAAAGTTTAAGAAAAGAGGAAAGTTACAAAACTTTTCAGGTCATCTATCACCTGGCTTCCCACAATGTTTTATAGCAGCCCCCACTTTTACCCTAGTTCCCCTGGTGTGTTTATTAAAGCTTTCACTTGCAGGAGAACAGGACAACTGGCTGTTAACATACCTGCCCGTTAATCACTGCAACATCGCCACTGAATCCAAGCAGGACGGGCCCCAGGTGGCCATCTCACACGGAAACTATATTTAACCATCGCACAATATAAACAACAGAAAAGAAGAAGCTGCACTTTCACAACTAAGGAGAGTGTACACATGTTCATGTGTGAACACACACACACACACACACTCTTTCTAAACACAAAGTACTATTTTCTGTAGGAGGCACAATAAAAATACAGGTATCCAATCCTATTTGTCACTCAAATGACCGACTGAAAATGGCTATAACCGATATTTTTTTATAATAACTAAGCATAAAATGTAATAGAGAAAACAATGTGACGGTGTGAAAGGGGTCGCTCATAGTGATGAACCTGCAGAAAATGATGAATCTGTATCTCATCTTTGCTTTACAGAGATTTATACACAGATTCATCTCTTTGTTTCTTTGCCCTGATGCAAAGTCACCGTTGTGGTTTACTGGCAGTGTGCTGGTTTCTCATCTCCAGGCAAAGCTCTAAAAACACCGTGCACCACAAACGCTGAGCAGACACAGTCAACATCTAGCTGGGTACTAGTTTCTAATACCTGCCTACATGATGAGCACAAGGGCAGCCCGCATGTAACAGTGAATATATAAGTATAAGAATATAAGACTGCAGATTACAAGTCACTTTAGAATTGACTGACACGAAAGCATATTTAAGCCCAGAGAACTGTACTTTAGTACAATGCACACAAAAAACAGATATTTTGTTTTGTTTGAACAGTTTTTGAAAATTGAATATTTACCTTTTTTAACCCCCAAAATGCCTTTGCATTAACGGCACTTGATCTTCAGCAGAGAACTGGAATGCAGTTTAATAAATTAAAAGAAAAAGTTATTATCTTCCCTGTAATTGAATAAAACCTGGGTCACCACAGTGATTATATTTCATGAAAAATGCTTAAGATACACATACAAATCCATTACAGACTGTTGTATATATATGGGATTTAAAGTAAAGAAAAAATCTGAAGAGAATTCCGATCTAGTTTGTCGTGTGTTTGACATGTAAATGTGTAAACAGATGCTCTGTTTGTCCTTCCTTATGCTGGCTGTGTGTGTACTAAACCCTGTGACATTCAGGCTGTGTGTGTGTGTGTGTGTGTGTGTGTGTGTGTGTGTGTGTGTGTGTGTGTGTGTGTGCGCGATCATCTTGCATGCACTAACATGTGTGAGTGAGGATTATGTCAGATGCCCTGTAGCTGGCAGAGAGACCACTTTGGCCCCTGATGTTTCTGTCCAGCGTCCAAAAAGCTGATGATTAGCGCCGCGCCACTTGATTGTCTACGTGCGTACCATTTACTCTCTGCAATTACATAAGCAACACAGCTGTTCTCTGCATCTTTGTCTTTCCTCAGTACAACTGCTGAATGTGCAGCTCTCCTCCCAACCACACTGCTGCTATATCCAGCTTACAAATGACCGGCTAACTGAAAGCTTTCAGGTCATCTAAGAGTTATGCATCATAAGGATGAAGCCAAAAGATCAACAGCTGTCAGTGGGGTTTTAATCCACGAGGTGTTAGAGATACGGGAACATCCTCAGCTGGCTTATGCATACGTGATTAGATGTAGGGGCATATCACTGGTGATATGAAATGAACCCTTGACCTATGCCTTTGCACTCTACTAGAGATAGATCTGCAGTTATAGATGTTATATATGTTCTGATCCTTAGATATGTTTTGTTATTTGAAAATAGCATATTTTATTTATAGCCCACTCTTTTTCAGTGAACCAGAGATAATTGGGCAACTGACTCAAAATGTCACATCAGCCTTAGACTCCCCTCGAACATCCCATTCTAGGTCAGCCTGACCTTTTGCCACTTCTAGAATGACTCTTTCTGTCTTTGTTCTTTCCTATAACAATAAATGACCCTGCCTTCCCCTTGTCTGTATATGTTTGGGTTCACCAGTTCTGCACAGCCCAGAAGCTTTTTCATAGGTAGGTAATGGTTGTTTGTTTGTTACATCTTCATCAGTTAAGCAGGCAAAAGGTCTAAAGTTGAATATATGTATGGGTATTTGCATTTTTAAGGCGTCTGCTTACGGCAAACCTGGTGTGCGCGTTTCGAAAGGCAGAACTTTTAGTTTTAAGGCAAACATTCTCCATTTCCAGCTTGTGTTGCCTCTTTACGGTTTCACAGCTGAACGAGTCGCTGCCAAGTGTTTGCAGACAACTCTGTCTTCCATGCAAACTACTGGTAACCGCGGCAACCTGCTAATAGCCAAAGCAATCACAAGGAGGTTTTCAGTGCAACAACATATCAGTCTTGGCAACCAATTTCATTCTCGCTAAAGCTAGCAACCACTTTCCAACCTCTGTCTAGCAGCTAGTTGTTACCAGGGGGCACTGACCAGTCTCTTGCACTGAATTAATGAGGCAAATAATTTCACAACAGTTGCCAGTGACTGCCTCCAACAGTTGCTAGATGATTGCAGAGTGGTCTCTAGGCCTATAGCAAATCCATTACATACAGAACATGCTTGTGAAGCCATTTACTGAAGATAACAGTGGCAGATGATCACAGAATTCTTTCCATTATGCAATAAAAAATACTGGGAATTATCAGTGTTACTTCTCAGCCTCTCAGTAGACTCACGTACGGTATCAATTTGAAAATCCTACAGTATGTCACCTTGTTTTTGAGTTATCGCATTCACAAGGTTTTCAGAAAACTTGACCTCTGACCTTGACCCTGAAAACTAAAGGGTAAAAAAGTTCCAAAAACCTTAACAACATCCAACCAAGTGAAAAACACAGGAGGTAAGTACTGTACTAAGTCCACCAAAATGTTACCACAACATAATTTTTCATAGGATCTAAAACCATTAAGACCAGGTTACAGCTAAAGTATACAAACATTTTAGATACTTGATCATAATTTTTGGTCTCAGTGAGGGATATTTCACTCTGCCTAATTTAGCTAATAATTTATGTTTGTTAGACGTTTGTTAAATGTTTAATCTCTGTTTGGTGTAGATTTATTCTTTTACTGTGTAGATTCTATCAGTACAACAATACCTTTCCTTTTAGCAATCATTATTCATCACTACTGATTTCTACAGATCTTTTTTCATACATCTTACAGCAAACTACATCTGTATCTGTTTTCACACATGAACTCCTAACAATTTTGGAAGAGTGAGGCCAGGAAATTGTCTTCATTTTTTCTTTCTCACATATAGCACAGAGCAGATGATAGACCCGGTCTCACTCTCTGGAAGATTGGTTTGGGATGAGGTGATGTAGAGTGTGCGAACGCTGGGTAGCTTTTATCAGAGCTGTTCTCACATCAGCTGTGAGAATAGTGGATGATCACTAAGGAGCTACCAGGTTAAAAAGATAATAAATACATCAGCAGTTTTGAACTCGGGGAAAAAGAATGCTGATGTGAAAATGTCACATTGAACTTTAGAAATCTGTGACTCTACAACTGACACACACAGTTAATCAAGAAAATAATTATTGAACTAATCAATATTTTTGAATGCCACTGTCAATTTTTTTCCTTTTAACAATATGGACTTGGAGTCTTGGTTCAGTAGCTAACCCTCCAGTCTATTGCATGAGGTGTGATCGCCTTAATATTTCAAAGATAAATAATTATTGGCATTCTTAGATGACACACACATGACACATTATCAACCCACTCATGACACAAATATCCCATTGCGCAGCTCTTGTGTGAGCGCATGAATATTTCAGACATCGATGTTAATACTCTACGGCTGAGCTCATCGATTATTTGTCAAGGTGGGGAAAGCGGCAGCGCCTGCTCAGACTTGATTGTGATTCAGATATTTGGAGACTATTAGAGGTTTGGGACGTTAGGCTATTCTTGTCAAGCTGGGTGTCTTAGACAGGGCTGACTAATGATCCAATGGTCTCAGCCACAGCAGGAGGGATCAGTGACAGCTTAATGAGGCCACAGGGCTTCTGTGCTTACAGTGACAGAGGGAAAAGGAGGAATGTGGTGTGATGGGAGGTGTAGAGGGGGCAAAGGAAGGTAAAAGTAGTAGTGAGTAGAGACGAGATGTTTTGTAAAACCAGATAAGAAAAACAAGTTCAAGGCAAAACAGAAAAAAGGCTGGAAGAAGATAAATGAGAAAGTAGTTAGTATGCAATTTGAAAGAATGCACGGTGTAAGGTGTCCCACTGACGTCCTCCCACTCCTGAAACGCCTGGGATTCACTCTTATGGAGGATCCCCAACAGCTCGGTGCGTTTAAAGTGACAACTCAAGCGGGTGGTTTTTGTCTCCTGTGTATCCTCCTCCTCATCTTCCTGTGTTGGTGTTGGATGAGTCACCCACAGTAATAGTTAGGGAGGGTTGTGTTGCTCCTCTCGTCACTGCTCGAGATAGGGCCACCGTGGGGTGTAGGGCCTGCATCAGCATGTTTGCACCGACTGGCAGAGGAAGTTGGCAACCAAGAAAATAACAGGTTAGGTTGAAAGCAAGGGAAAACAACAGTGCGAGCAGGTGAACACCAAGCTGAGATGTTATGAGCAGTCACACATGAAGCGAATAACATGCAATGACTGGGTGCAAGAGAAACTGGCCAGTGTGCAACTGTGACGAGAGACAAATAGCAATGGCCACCTAATTTTGTCTCCATGTCAGGTGCTCATGGTTAGCAGACGTAAACACATACTGAAACAAGTCTGTAGCCTAGGAGGAGGGACCTAATGATGAGGCGCAACGCTGCAGCAGCAGCACTGCTTAAAGTATCAGCTGCTGCTGTCCTGGTGAGATATAAAAGTCGTGCATAGTCCATGCCCAAAAACCCTAAATCAAGGGTGTCACTCTCATTTGACATCATACAGCCGACTTTGATTTTAAGTGGGCCGGACCAGTGAAACTACATGACAAATGTGTAAAATTACAGAAAAATATCTGGTAGTTTGTTGCCCATACTGTCCTGTAATTATAAAATATAAAGTTTTAGTTAATTTAGAAAACAAATCTCATTTTTTTCCTCTTCTGCTGTGGATTCACCGTAAAAAAAAGAAGAAGAAGAAGAAGAAGAAGAAGAAAAAAAAGGAACATTTCTGTGATTTCCAAAGCTGACCAGTGGGCCCAAGTGGAATCTTTGCCAGGCCGATTCTGGCCCCCAGGCCATATGTTTGACAACCCCGTCCTAGATTTGGAAGGACTCCAAAATGTAATCATTTTTTAAGTCGTGCCAAGCCCCACCTTTGGTAGAAGTTTCATGCTAATATGTCCATAACTTTTTGAGTAAACCTGCTAAAAACCATCAAACAGGCAGACAAACTGAACCAATCATGAAATCTCCAGGGCACGGTGGAGTGAAATTAACTTGCACCATTAAAGCAGCATTAGCCACCTTCCATAAAGTTATTTGTGTTTGCCCATGACCCACACATCTGTAAAGCAGGGGTTAGTTAAATGAAAATATAGTGACCGAAATTAAATTTAAAATGAATCTCAAGAGAAGAAGGTGTACTTTATTGGTCCCCGTGGGGAAAATCGCTCTCTGCATTTAACCCATTCACTCAGTGAAGCAGTGGGCAGCCATTGGGCGCCCGGGGAGCAGTGTGTAGGGACGGTACCTTGCTCAGGGGTACCTCAGGGTAGCTGTTCAGGGGAATCGAACCCCCGACCGGTGGTCACCACTCTACCTACTGAGCTATCCCTGCCCGTAATAAGGTATAAAAAAAAAAATCACCATAAGAGGCTGACCGAAATCACTATCATCATCTACTGCCACAACCGCACCCTGACGAGAACTAATTTTATTCACATCTTTGGCCGTTTATTTGGCCATGACACCTTTGTTCTAAAAAGAGATCCAGAAGACAGAGAACTACAAAGAAAGGGAGATGTGACCAGTTTTCATCTTCTTGAAGTATTTCCCATCTGCTCACACATCCTTTCCCCAGCAGAAGGCCTAATCTTCAGTAGAGGAAAAGCAAATCTCACTTATTTCTTTTTGTAAAATGGTGCAACTCAGTAGCTATGCAAATGCCAGATGTGTCACTGTGCTCTACCTGAGACTATAAAGTAGGGGAGGTGAGGAGGAGGGGGGAAGCTAAGAGAGAAGGAAAGACCTATAAGGTGACATCCCTAGTGGAGCAGCACAAATCATGATGGCTTTGTTTGAGAGACCTCAGCATGACATCTCACCCCTGCTGCTTCAGGAGAAAAATCGATGGCCCTGTTTTAGCTGGAGATTTAGATCTTAGATAGCCACTTTGCTAAGCCTAATACACTTACTGGTCCAAGACTTCTTACCGTTGTGAAAACCGTGATTTTTATCTCTTAGCAGCAAAGGCAAAGTGTAAAATATCTTACATTACCAATCTTTCCTACCAAGCTAACAAAGCCTTCAGAAACTGATGCAAAAATACGGTTTAAGTTTCTGAGCTGATAAATAATTATGTGGTAAGATTTTAAAGATAAGAAGAAAAGAGGACCTTAAGTGTCACGGCTGGCGGAGTGAGCCGTGTGGAGTGGAGGAAAAGGAGGACCCAAAATGCAGCAAACTGACGATATGAGTGAAGTTTATTTACAAAGGTGGTGGTGGCAAAAACAGGCAACGAGGGATGAGTAATTACAAACCTAAACTGGGAGAAACTAAAGACAAACCTGAGACCATACAAAAGGGGTGCGGAGCAGAGAGACGCAGAGACAGGGACGAAACACCATAGAATGCAGATGAATGCAGAAATACACAGACGAATGCAGACGAGCCGACAACAGGCAGGAGAACACACAGGGCTTAAATACACACACCAGTAATCAGGGGATGAGACACAGGAGGGCAACACAGCTGGGAGGAATCTGAGCTGACGGAACAGGGGAAACGTAAACTGAGCACACTCACATATGACACAGACCTTCACAATAAAACATCACACGCAGGCTCGACACCGAGAGACAGACAGGAAATACATATGAAACTAAACCTGCATCTTAAACCCAGATAAACAGAAACATGGAACTCTAATAATAGAAATCATAATCATCACCATAAACATTACCATAACCCGACAAGAGAACAAGAACACAATCCCTGATGCAAACTTAAATCAAAACACAATAACCTCAAAATACTGGGTCCAACGGACCCAGAACCGTGACAGTACCCCCCCTCCAAGGGCTGGCTCCCGACAGCCCCAAACAAAATAAAAAAGCAGGAAGCACCAAGCCAGGGCGGGCGGAGGGGGTCCAGGAAGGAGGGTCCGAAACAAAAACAAGGAGCACAGAGTCCAGAACCAAAACACGACTGGTCACTAGTCCACAGTACACAGTCAGGGGGCCGACCGTGCACACAGCAACGGCGGCGACGGGCAAACAGTTCAGGAGGCCGACCGTGCGGACGGCAACGGCGGCAACGAGCAAACAGTTCTGGGGGCCGACCGTGCGGACGGCAACGGCGGCGAGGAAGCAGTTCTGGGGGCCGACCGTGCGGACGGCAACGGCGGCGAGGAAGCAGTTCTGGGGGCCGACCGTGCGGACGGCAACGGCGGCAACGAGCAAACAGTTCCGGGGGCCGACCGCGCGGACGGCAACGGCGGTAACGAGCAAACAGTTCCGGGGGCCGACCACTTGGAAGGCAGTGGCAGCCACCGAGCAGGTCCGGAGGGCGGCCGCGATGCCAGCGGCGGCGACGAAGGAGCAGTTCAGGAGGCCGGCCGCGCGGAAGGCAGCGGCGGCGACGAAGGAGCAGTTCAGGAGGCCGGCCGCGCGGAAGGCAGCGGCGGCGACGAAGGAGCAGTTCAGGAGGCCGGCCGCGCGGAAGGCAGCGGCGGCCCTCCAGTCGCAGGCGTGCTGGCCATGGCCTGGTGGGCACAAGACCAGACGATGCAGGACCAGATGGTGGCGTGGCAGCCACAGGCGACGGAGCCGGACCAGGCGACGGCGAAGCAGAGGCCGAGGCTGGGCCAGGCGTGGCAGAAGGCGAGGCCGAAGGCTCTGACGAGGCTGGACCAGGCGTGGCAGAAGGCGAGGCCGAAGGCTCTGACGAGGCTGGACCAGGCGAGGCCGAAGGCGAGGCCGAAGGCGAGGCCGAAGGCGAGGCCGAAGGCGAGGCCGAAGGCTCTGACGAGGCTGGACCAGGCGAGGCCGAAGGCGAGGCCGAAGGCGAGGCCGAAGGCGAGGCCGAAGGCTCTGACGAGGCTGGACCAGGCGAGGCCGAAGGCGAGGCCGAAGGCGAGGCCGCAGCGGCCGAAGGCGAGGCCGCAGCAGACGAAGGCTCTGAGGCCGCAGCAGACGAAGGCTCTGAGGCCGCAGCAGACGAAGGCTCTGAGGCTGCAGCAGACGAAGGCTCTGAGGCTGCAGCAGACGAAGGCTCTGAGGCTGCAGCAGACGAAGGCTCTGAGGCTGCAGCAGACGAAGGCTCTGAGGCTGCAGCAGACGAAGGCTCCGAGGCTGCAGCAGACGAAGGCTCTGAGGCTGCAGCAGACGAAGGCTCTGAGGCTGGGCCAGACGAAGGCTCTGAGGCTGGGCCAGACGAAGGCTCTGAGGCTGGGCCAGACGAAGATAAGGCCGAAGCCGACGCTGGACCAGGCGAGGCCGAAGGCGAAGCTGGACCAAGCGTGGCTGAAGGCGCGGAGGCTGGGCCAGGCGTGGCTGAGGCTGAAGCGGAGGCCGGGCCAGGCGTGGCTGAAGCGGAGGCCGGATCAGGCGTGGATGACGGCAGCGGGACGGCTGCGGAACCTGACGGCAGCGGGACGGCTGCGGAACCTGACGGCAGCGGGACGGCTGCAGGCAGTGATGCGAATGGCGATGATGTGAATGCAGCAGGCGGTGGCGTGAATGCAGCAGGCGGTGGCGTGAATG
The DNA here is from genome assembly GCF_018398535.1 of Haplochromis burtoni. Taxonomy (NCBI): domain Eukaryota; kingdom Metazoa; phylum Chordata; class Actinopteri; order Cichliformes; family Cichlidae; genus Haplochromis; species Haplochromis burtoni. Next base: position 521,719 of record NW_024582442.1, read on the forward strand.
CAGCAGGTGATGATGTAGAGATGTGCTGGGTGGGCTCCTCGGGCCCTCCAGCAGACGCGGAAGGTTGCTGAACGGGCTCCTCGGGCCCTCCAGCAGACGCGGAAGGTTGCTGAACGGGCCCCTCGGACCCTCCAGCGGAGACGGGTGGCTGAACGGGCCCCTCGGACCCTCCAGCGGAGACGGGTGGCTGAACGGGCCCCTCGGACCCTCCAGCGGAGACGGGTGGCTGAACGGGCCCCTCGGACCCTCCAGCGGAGGCGGGTGGCTGAACGGGCCCCTCGGACCCTCCAGCGGAGGCGGGTGGCTGAACGGGCCCCTCGGACCCTCCAGCTGGAAGAGACGGCTGAAGCAGAAGGCAGTCTGAGGCGGAGAGAAAGCTCACGCCATTCCTAGCAGGCTGCTTCTCAGCCTGTACAGCAGACGTGGAAGGAAGCTGAACGGGCTCCTCGGGCCCTCCAGCCGGAAGAGACGGCTGAAGCAGAAGGCAGTCTGAGGCGGAGAGAAAGCTCACGCCATTCCTAGCAGGCTGCTTCCCAGCCTGTACAGCTGACGAGGCAGGAAGCTGGGCGGGCCCCTCGGACCCTCCAGCGAAAACAGTCTCGGGGCCAGCAGGCGCACGGGCCTCTGGCAGGCACAGAACGGGGCCAGCAGGCGCACGGGCCTCTGGCAGGCACAGAACGGGGCCAGCAGGCGCACGGGCCTCTGGCAGGCACAGAACGGGGCCAGCAGGCGCACGGGCCTCTGGCAGGCACAGAACGGGGCCAGCAGGCGCACGGGCCTCTGGCAGGCACAGAACGGGGCCAGCAGGCGCACGGGCCTCTGGCAGGCACAGAACGGGGCCAGCAGGCGCACGGGCCTCTGGTGAACACAAAGCGGACTGCGGCTGCACAGAGCAGTGACTCAGCTCAGGCAGCGACAGTCGGATGCAGTCCTCAGCTGGCTTTTTAACCTCCAGGGGTCCAGAGTCGGCTGAGGGCTGGAGCCCAGCCTCTGGGGAGGCCCTGGAGTGCGTCACTGTCTCTGTACTGGCCAGCTGTTGCGGACTGACAACTGCGTTAGGTGGTGTGTCTCTCTGCTTGACATGAACAGGTGAATAATAATACTTTTCAGGTTGGATGGACTTAACTTGTTGTACAGGAGGAGTTGGTGAAGATGACGGCTGAGCGGCTAACTGAGCTAGTGGCTGCTGGGCAGCTAACCGAGCTACCGGCTGAGCAGCTGACTCAACGAACACAGCCCCGGAATAAACAGTCATATGAACAGGTGAAACTGACGGAGCGTCTTTTCCACTCACCACAGCCGGCAGTTCTGAAGTCCTAATCTCCGGCTGTGGGGTGACGCGCCGACGGCGCGACCGTCGCTTCCTCCCGGGCAAAACCTCCGGCGGGCCGGGCAAAACCTCCGGCGGGCCGGGCAAAACCTCCGGCGGGCCGGGCAAAACCTCCGGCGGGCCGGGCAAAACCTCCGGCGGGCCGGGCAAAACCTCCGGCGTCCGGCTGGGTTGGGAAGCGGTAGCGGCTGGTGGGTGTAGGTGGAGTTCGTTCCGAATGAAGTCCTGTGCGAGCGGGTGAAGAGAGCCGAGTAGCCAGGAGTGAGCAGAAATTAGCTGCTGTAGCCTGGCTTCTACAGCGCAGTGAAACTCCTCTCCCTCGCGTTCGAGCCACAGGTTAACCAACCTTGAAACAGTGTCTATTACTTCCTCCCGAAACTCCTGGGAAGGTGCGAATGCTGCTGGATCCATGTTTGGTCGGCTCGTACTGTCACGGCTGGCGGAGTGAGCCGTGTGGAGTGGAGGAAAAGGAGGACCCAAAATGCAGCAAACTGACGATATGAGTGAAGTTTATTTACAAGGTGGTGGTGGCAAAAACAGGCAACGAGGGATGAGTAATTACAAACCTAAACTGGGAGAAACTAAAGACAAACCTGAGACCATACAAAAGGGGTGCGGAGCAGAGAGACGCAGAGACAGGGACGAAACACCATAGAATGCAGATGAATGCAGAAATACACAGACGAATGCAGACGAGCCGACAACAGGCAGGAGAACACACAGGGCTTAAATACACACACCAGTAATCAGGGGATGAGACACAGGAGGGCAACACAGCTGGGAGGAATCTGAGCTGACGGAACAGGGGAAACGTAAACTGAGCACACTCACATATGACACAGACCTTCACAATAAAACATCACACGCAGGCTCGACACCGAGAGACAGACAGGAAATACATATGAAACTAAACCTGCATCTTAAACCCAGATAAACAGAAACATGGAACTCTAATAATAGAAATCATAATCATCACCATAAACATTACCATAACCCGACAAGAGAACAAGAACACAATCCCTGATGCAAACTTAAATCAAAACACAATAACCTCAAAATACTGGGTCCAACGGACCCAGAACCGTGACA